>NC_049913.1:16684627-16724523 GCF_001411555.2 Juglans regia | reverse complement strand
GACCACAAAAAGGGAACTTGAAAGCATGAGAGAGTTAGCCCAGGCAACGGAAGAGAATTATGAAGAGCAGAGTGATGCAGGCTGTGTAGAGCAAACACCTCCAAACTCTCCTATTCTACATGACAAAGAACCCTCCTCGAGGATTAGTCATAATCATTCATTCTTGGTGAGCTAGATGAAGGAATGAGACTTAGAAGAAGAGTTCTAAATCAAATTTCTTTTGTGTATTATTTGTTGCAGGTAGAACCCAAGAAAGTTGAAGAAGTTTTAAGTGATGAAAGTTGGGTGAATGCCATGCATGGAAAACTTCATCAATTCACAAGAAATGAAGTATGAGAGTTGGTTTCTAGACTTGAAAATTACAACATCATTGGAACAAGTCTGATGAGAATGGCACCATAGTCAGAAACAAAGCAAGACTTGTTGCACAAGGCTATATACACAAGTAGAAAGGATTGATTTTGATGAAACTTTTTCTCCTATTGCACGTTTAGAATTTGTTTGCATATTGCTTGCCATAGCTTGTCATCTAAATTTTAAGTTAAATCAAATTGATGTTAAGAGTGCATTTTTAAATAAACTACTACAAGAAGAGGTATATGTAGAACAACCTAAATGATTCATTAATAACCTCTATCCTGATCATGTGTACAGGTTAAAGAAGGCACTCTATGGATTGAAGCAAGCATCTCGAGCTTGGTATGAAAGGTTGACAGCCTACTTACTTGAGCATGGTTTCACTAGAGGACAATCTAATAGGACTCTTTTCATAAGAAAATCAGGTAAGCAACTTCTCATTGCTCAAATTTATGTAGATGATATTGTTTTTGGAGCAACACTTAACTCACTCTTGTGACGTCCCCAAATTCCGCTTGGGATCGGACAGACATTTGAAGTGTCGAGACATGCAACACAATGTTACCTGCCTTCGTTCATGACATATAAGATGAATATTCCTAACATGCATCTAGCATTATGCAATATTCGCAGCGGATAATTTTTTTCTTTAGTAATACTATGCACCAAACCGAAATATCCCAATACTTAAAACATACTTCATACATAATGACGTACTAAACAACTGAGATCACAACACTAGTCCAAAATGGTTGTGATCAAAAGAGTGTTGGAGATTGAACACCACAAATACAAGTAGTAATAAGGTAACTACTGTACTACTATCTACGTCACACCATTGTTTAGTCGATCATTTCCAGTTGGTCGATTCTCGATTCTCCTTCAGATCCTATAACAAAATCTACCATTCGGGGGGAATGGTAGTTGTGACTACCACAATGAGATTTGATTACAAATCTTAGCAAGTTAACAGGAAACTTTCACACAGGTTAATGATGCATGCATGGCAATAAAAGCATGAATGCATAATCAAATGATAAATAATCATAGCATAACTTGACATACAACATAACATAACTGGCATAACTTAAACTGAAACTGAAGTTTAGCATGAACGTGACTTGAAACATAACATGGACTTGAAACATAGCATGAACGTGAACATACATAATTTGAACATGAACTTGAACATAACTTGAACCTGAGCATGGCATAACATAAATGTGAACTTGGAACATAATGTGAACGTGAACATAACATAACATGAACTTGAAACATATTCTTGTCTCATGGGATTACCATGATTGCGTGAACGTAAACTTGAACATAACATAATGTGAAACATGACTTGAACGTGAAATGCATGAACTTGGAATCTTATTCAATAGACTTAATCATTAAAGTGACCATATGGGTGCTACACAGGTCCCCTTGAGCCGTGTGTCCCTACCGATTACTGCATCACATCACATGTTTCTATACCAGCTGTGAGTGCGTTAATATGTACTCCACAGTTGTTGTGGCCCCACGTATTCTACGTGTCACAATTGCTGTGTCTCACGTAGTGTATGCTCCACAGTTGTTGTGGCCCCATGACTTATTTGTTTGTGCCACACTTGCTGTGGACACACGTAACATAATGTGTGGCACCATCGGCGTTAGTGCTAGCATGCTTCGGTGACCAGCTAATTAGGCCCCATTCGCAACCTATTGACTGTACTTCGTCAACCCAGAGAATTTCACCCCTATTTAGACACTCCAGCGTGAACGAAGGAGTTCCACTAGGATATTACCCTATCCTAGCGCTTAGGGTCGTGATTGGCATGAATGACTTAACTGGCATACATGACATTTCGTAACATGACGTAACATGAACGTGACATAAAAGATAGAAGTCCTGACATAGCATAACGTGACATGAACTAAGACGACAAACATGACATATTTCGAGACATAAATGTAACAGAGAACATTTCATAACATGGCATACATGTAACATGCAACATTTCGTAACATGGCATACTATATAACAGACAACATTTCTTAACATGGCGTAACATGTGACAGTGAATATTACGTGACATGAAATACATGTAACAAATGACATACTTAACTTAACATGACATACTTGCACTGCATAGCAATGTGTAGTAATACGTGACAGAATATCTTGTGTAATAGATGAATAGTTCATGACAGAATAAATTCTGTGTAACAAATAAATATATAATGACTTGGCATGGTACATATGATAACATGCTTAGATAGACTTTAGTTTCCTTACTTATCACTTATATACATTAAACTGATAGTAAGTTAAAAGCCAACTTACCTCGATCTTCACACTTCGAGACAAAACTCAAGTGCGATCACGAGAAACTGAAAGTAGTGATTTCTAAAAATTAGAAATTAATCACTAACAATTAGGAATATGGAGAAATATCAACTTAGAGTAAAATTACCATTTTATCCTCTACATGTGGGAAAATAACCATTTTACCCCTAACTTAAGGATTTTGTATCCTAACTCTAAAAATACCAAAATTTACATACCTTATGTAAAGTTTCTCCTAGGGTCAAATATCAATTCAGAAAAATTTAAAACTAAACACAACCATTAAAACTCTATAGGGCCGAAACTTACAAAGGCTATTTCCTTTGATTTTTGTTGTAATTCTTTCAAATTTCAAAACTCATGATTAAACCAAAATTTTTCTTCTACTATACTTGATATGAACTCCACCAACAATTGTGATGAAACCCGATAACAATGATGGCTTGGAACCCCAAGATCGTATTGACAAGATTTGTTGAGCCTTGACCAGTCACCCAACTAGATGAAAACCAAGACTACGAAGGATTGAAAATGCCACACCAAGAAATCAGAATCAAGGTGATAAGTTTGGAGCTTGAACGCCACAAGATTAACTTGATAAGTTCAAAGAGTTCTTTGAAGAACCAAGAGGAACACAAGACCTCACAAAGACAAATAAGCTTCTGAAATTTCAAATCTGATATTAAAACTCGAAATAACTCCTTTATATACTTGGAACAACCCTCTAAGAATAGGAAAAGTCATAACTACAGCTTTAAAAGCAACACAAATATTAACATAACAAGTCCCACGATTTTTAGGCCTCTTGGACTTCTAGAGGCAGCCAGAAATGACTAAATGACTAAATTCAATGTATTTCACGTACCCAGGCAAGACCAAGTTCATTCACCTATTATTTAATATTCTTGAAACTTAACAAATTCACGTCCTTTAATGGTCAGACCATTCATCATATTTCTACGTGCTAATTAGCCTCTTCAATTGCCTTGACGATATGAACTAAGTCTTGAATATTATTTGAGCCCATCTTAGTCTTTTTAGAATCAGCCCAATTCTCCTGGATTAGCCCATTTAGTGCTTCCTTGAAACGTTTGGCTGTAAGTCTTGTAATTGGGCCACTAGGAAGTGACAAAGGGTCTTGTGCAAATTCAGCTCCATTCCCACTTGTATGATCAGCATGTCCAGCTCCTTGGTTTGCATCAATACTCATAACATATTCTTAAGAATAATCATGTTTTGAATCATGAACAAAAGTCATCAAAATCACTAAAACCATACTTGAACTTTTTGGTTTCTCTTCTAAGTTCAAAACAGATTTTTGTTTCTAACTTGTTTTGATCAACCTCTTGATCCATGACTTATAAAGACGTGATCTTCAAAAAAAAAAAAAATCACATGGTTTAAAAAGATGTTCTAAAACAGATCCAAGCATCAAACTCAAGATCACATGGTTAAACATCAACCAAAACATAAATTTAGCCAAGAAGATCATCACTTTGGCCTAACCAAATATCTCCTTGCATAAAATTTCATATCTTCGAAACTAACATCAAATATCTTCAAAATAACATTCTAACATGTATATAAGAGGCTTAGGATCTTCCAATAAAAATATCAAAGCCATTGGAATAAGATTAAACCATAAAAGATTTAAACTTTCTCAAAACAGAAACTGTTTTTCCTCTTCCAGTTTCTAAGTTTCTAGACCTAAGAAAATATTTCACCAAAACTTTTAATCATGTAACAAATCCTCAACCAATAATGATATACACATGTTAACAGTACTCCATAAACATTTCGGACCAAGATCTATTCATTAGCTTGGTCAAAAACTTTAAAATAACACACTCTCCAGTTTATCGTTCAGAATGACCTTTATGGGGTCTAAACAACTTTTTACCAATCAAATGATCTCCAAATGGAACTAGTAAGATATCCACATAAACTAGACTCCAAAATAAAGAACTTTCATGAAGTAAACTTTGCGAGAATGCACTTATAAAAGGTTCGAAATAGGCGTTCAAAAGAGGTACGAAAAAATTGTCGGAGAGTGTATTTTGTGTTCTATGAAGGAAAAGTGTAAAGGAGAGTTGCTTTTCGTGGGAAGGGGAGTACTGGAGAGCCTCTTACACAAGTTATAGAAAGTGATAGGACTGAAGGAAAGGTTGAGTGTTGGCCTTTTCTTCTCATAAAAATCAGTCCAAGATCTTTTCTCAAGGTGGAGTGTAAGAGTGAAATAGTGAGATAACCCTTTAGCTTTGTATTTCAATAACCTTCTAGGCCCTTCTTGTAAAGATCTGGCTAGCAAAGTGGAGGCTTAAAACTTAGCCATGAAGCAATGCTAATGTGGTCAATTTCGTGGGCCTTAGTGGGCCTAAACCGAATGGGCCTAAATTTTGGGATTTAAAGAGGGTTTGGGTTGCTATCAAGTCAAAATCCAATATCACTTGGCCCAATCAATTTTTCAAAGTTAACAAGGTTGGATAATGATGTTCTAACACAAATTTGAAGGATTAATAGCATGTGGAAGTGATTTAATCAAGTGATTAAACACAATACTAGAAATCGGATTATAAAGGGTTCAGAGGCCAACTTTAGGGTTTTGGGGAAACCGTTTAGGGTTCCGATTTCAACCATACTTTTGGGCTTTCAATTGAATTTTCACTATTTAGGATTTCACTAGGATTGAAATCCTCTTTGATCTGGCACAATTTGGTAGATCAGATGAAACAAAGTTTGCTTTGGTGGCATGATCTCACACCTTGATTCCTTCGAATCCAACAAACGTTCCTCATGGTGCCAAGTGTCTAATATTATTCACTAAGTGTGGCTAAGATCTTGCCAAGTGTCCAAATAAAACTTCTCTAATCTAATTTGGACATTCCACACTGTGATTTTGAAACACTGCAATTGATGCGCTTATCGAGGTTACTATTCACTCCGAAAAAGCGAATAATAAACTTAGCACTAAAAATTCATAAATATTCATATTAACCAATAATGAAAATATTTTACCGAAATTCAATCTCGAAATGCTCCTAAAAATAATTTTACAATTTCCAACAAACGTTTCGTCCGAAAATATGAAAATAAACTATTGCGCCATAAAATCTTAAATAATCCATTGAGTCTAATGGCGTAGACCATAATACATTCTAACACTTCTAACCACCTCAAATAAATAAAACTCATATTTCTAGCACCATAGTGAGTGATAACACTGACTATGTTGACAGACTAAAACCTATGCAATTGGTCGATTTGTAAAAACTTATGGGGTTTTTACGAGATTCCTAAAGTCAATAGAAATTCCACCAATGAATTTCTAGCAGGCTGTTACAACTCTCCCATGATTTTGTTACTGAAATGAAATCTGAGCTTGAAATGAGCATGATTGGTGAGTTAATTGTTTTCTTGGGCATTCAAGTTAAACAAACTAAAGAAGGAATTTTCATCTCACAATCTAAGTATGCTAGAGAACTTGTTAAGAAGTTTGGAATGGAAGGAAAGAGTCATGCTCGTACTCCTATGAGCACTTCAGTAAAAATCAGCACAGACCCTGCAGGTAAGAACATTGATCCGACACTCTATAGAAACGTGATAGGGAGTTTACTTTATATTATAGCAAGTAGACCCGATATAGCATTTAGTGTTGGTGTGTGTGCTAGGTTTCAAGCTAATCCTAAGAAATCACATCTTACTGGAATAAAAAAAATCATTAAATATCTACGTGAAACTGTAGATTATGGGATTTGGTATTCTAAGGACACTAACTTGACACTAGTTGGCTATTCGGATGCTGATTGGGTTGGAAATGTAGATGACAGAAAAAACACATCTGGAGGATGCTTTTATGTAGGTGGAAATTTTGTTGCTTGTATGAGTGATAAGTGTTATTTTTATATTATTTTTATCACTCTTTTTTGTTGATGAAAAGTGTCATTTTCCCTTAAATACTATTGATTTTATTTTATTTCTACGTAGTTTTATTTATTTTCTTGGATTTGAAGGAATGAGAAGATTTAGTGCAAAAGGAGAGCATTTTGGTATAAAAGAAGAGACTACGGATCCAGACCGATGAGAGACAGTGAGATTTTAAGAGAGCCGATGAGATTTGGACGAGGAGCCTTGTCCTGTAGGTGAGAAGACTTACCTCTCGGTAGGTGAGAAAACTCGCGACCAGAAGGTGCGACTAGAAGGCATGAAGATTTGGCGACAAGGCTCTAGGCGGTTAGATTGGGCGACTAGTTTAAACGACCAACTTAAAATACCAACCTAAACGACATCGTGGGCAACAACTAGAAAAGGTTAGAGGAGTCTTTCATCTAGGTCGAGAGTCTTTCCACTTAGTGGTCTTTGTAACTTCCACGCCCGTTCATTTGTAACATTCCCGCTAGTTATATTCAGCGCACACGACATCTACCTGGGGGGAACCATCTAAGTTCCGCAATCAATCTATTGGCGACCAAATCCTCTCGAACTCCTTAATTCAAGCCGTATATCACTGAATCTTCCATTTTAGATAATTTCGATATTCTTGGGATAATTTCCTTTTATATTAACATATATCTTTAGGAACTATTTTCCAAATTTTTAGGCTAGATTGTAGCCGTATTTATTTTGTTTCTGGATTTGAGTTTTGACATCTATTTAATCTCGTCTTGTGGGATGAATAGGAAGTCTTGGTTCTTAATCTTAGTTTTAGTTTTAGTCTTGGTTTGAGTTAGGGAGTTCTGAATTGGAGTCGAGAGTTTTTATGTTTTAGAGTCTGAGTTTGAGTTTAGAGTTGCAGAATTTATTCTTGAAGTGTTCTTTCGAGAATGTGAAACTGGAGGGCAGAGACGAGAGCTGAATGACTCATCAACCGACTTCAACGAAGAACACCAGTTTTATTCATTTTATTTTTAATTTTATTATGAACTAATTCTATTTTCTAGATCTTTGATGTAGTCTAGTATTGAACACACAATTTATATTCCAAGTTATTTTATTTTTCAATATTTCCATGATTGAGTGTTTATTCTTTGTTCTTAATGCTTACAATTTTCTTGCTAACTATTGTTTGATCTTTTGGATTACAAGACCGAGAGATGATTTGTGATTAAAGCTCTAGGATTAAACACCATTAGTTGGGTGAAAGCAGAGATGCTTTACTGCAACTAGTGTGATTTTCAAGAAAAATCCAAAGAACTTAATGAGTCTCCAATTAGTTAAATTCACATAAAGATATGGAGTTATTAGTTGGAGATATTTTTGATATTGTTCGAGAGAAAATATTGAATAGTTAAGGGATTTTTATCATCAACTTGGAATAATTTGGATTCTATAACAAGGAATAATAAGATATGTGGGATTTGCTAGGTGAAGTCAAACGCTCTAGATCTATTCTTATTATTTTTAAAATCTAATTTTAATGTTCTTTTCTAAAAAGTAAAATTTCATCTCCTTGTTTACAGCTGAAGTCCCCCACACTTAACTTTTGCTCATCCTCGGGAAAACTCAAATTCACTTTCCCAAAAACACCGAGGTTGCTACGCCATCAATAAAGAACAACCAACTCTTCAAAACTCATAACATATCATGAACATTCTTAATCAACTTAAAATTACTTAGAAAGCATTTTCACTCGAAGATGGAGTAAACTAAATACGTAGACCCTCACAGAAATAAACACTCAACTCTCATGTGTTTGAAGGGTATGTGTTTTGCTCAAATTCATTCCAATGGAAATGATCTACCATAGACTTGCATATCTTCTCATTCTCCACCACTAAGATCACATGCATAACATGAATCATAAGGACTTTTCAAGGGTTGTAATGGGGTTTAGGATCAAGGTGGGAAATATTTAGGAGTGTAGCTCAAAAGCCATCGAAACTAGTGGAACAAAAATGAATCAACTCAAGCTCGAATATATAATACATGCAAAACCAATCACTCTATTCAGCAGCTTCTTCAATTTTCCTTTAAAGCATTTAAACTATGTAAAACTCCTGCATTGAAAAAGAGATCGTTCAAAAGAACAAGGAATGATCCTTCATAACAGCTTCCACCTTGTATATATCACGTATAAACATACCCCTTTATTGGTATTTTAGGAGGAATTATGAACATGGATAGTTTGCAATATCAAAAGCAATTTCCTCCATCACTTCCTTTCTTCTTTTCTTTTTTTTTTACTAAAATTACATCAACAATGGAACTCACGAATTGAGAATGAGAACATGTTCCATTTCACCAATCATAGCCATACCACAAATCCAGACACCCCCACACTTATTTCTTGCACACTTATTTCGGGTTTATAGCTTGTTTTTCGGGTTCACAATAAACAAATAAAAAAAACAATAAAGCTCAAAGGAGTTCAACAAAGGGAAAAATTAATTACAACGTAGCCTATTTGACTTATGTAGCTTATAACAAAGAGGGCCTTAACCATCTTCATGCATGCATATGTCAATATGACCTCGAAGAGAATCAAGGCAAGTTCTAGAGAAATAAATCCATGGAAGAATATCTCACATGAAAAAAAAATAGTGAGACTGATATGGATGTGTCAGTCTAAAGGCTCAAAATCTCACCGGCTTTTGTCTACTAAATTTAGTCACTACCATTGTCAAGGAAATAACTAGACTGACTCATTCTAAGTTGGAAAATTACTTATTCAATCATGTTATGAATTTTTCAAGCTTAATTGAATCTTGCTCATAACACAACCAAATATCGTTGAAAACCACAAAAACAAAAAGTAAATTTTTTTATAAAAAAAAAAAAAAAACAAATTAAAACACAACCTAAATCCCTTCCCCCACACTTAAAACTTAAATTGTCCCCAATGTAAGGTGAAATGCAAAGAAAAGGCAAAAATAACCAAAAATATAAATGCGAGAATAAGAAAACAAACTCCCCTTGGGTTGCCTCCCAAGCAGCGCCTTTGTTTATTGTCGTCGGCTTGACTCAAGGCTTTCTTTTTCAATCAGTATAAATCGGATCCTCAAGGTCCAATTTTGCCACATTCTCTACTTGGAAACCTTCATGGAAAGTCTTAAGTCTATGGCCATTCACCTTAAACACTTTGGAAGTTGCTAAACTTTGAATTTCTACAGCACCATGAGGAAAAACATTAGTAATAACAAAAGGTCCAATCCAACGAGAACGCAACTTTCCAGGGAAAAAACGAAGCTGTGAATGGAATAGAAGGACTTTTTGACCAATTTTAAACTCCTTTCTAGAGATTATCTTGTCGTGAAAAGCCTTCGTCTTTTCCTTGTAAATCCTTGCACTCTCATAGGCATCATTGCTAATTTTCTCTAACTCTTGTAGTTGCAACTTCATGTGTTCTCCACTTTCATTCAGCTTCAAGTTGAAACTCTTGATAGCCCAATAAGTCTTGTGTTTTAACTCAACTAGAAGGTGGCATGGTTTCTTAGACACCAACCGATAAGGTGACATACCAATAGCCATCTTATGCTCCTTAAGGACCTGCACAAGCTTTTCTTCTTGCAGTGCACTAAGTTCACTGGAGATGATCACTGGTAACGTTCCTCCGTCTCCAAGGAACACGTACTTGAGGTAACTGGGAATAGACTTCAAATCTGGAATGGGGGCCTGTAAAACAGAGGATAAAGGCCTCTCGTTAGAAATTGTTAACGCAATCTAATGAACGTTACCTGACTGTTGTAACTTTAGAAAATCATTCAACGCTACAACAGTTTCCTGCAAATCAGTACTCAAGGCTAACTCCTCATTCTCTTTCTCAAGATGCTTACTAATGGCAACTTCCAATCCATCTTTTCTGATATGAAACTGCGGGAATGAATTCCCTTGAACCCATAGACAATTTGAAAACTCTCCAAGAAAGCCAAAATCAAGTCAATAGATGGAGAACCTAGACCCGATGAGAACTCGTTTCAAGAATTTAGATTATATTAAAATCTAAACCCGTTGAAGAACACGTCTCAAGAACCAAGATTACAAAGGAGGAACGCCACAAAGGTTGTGATTTACCTTTGATAAGTTCAAAAGTTCAATTAAGAACAAGAGGAGATAAACTCAACTCACAATGAATAAATTCATCAAATTTCATAAACTTCATAAACTGATTAAAATGAGGCTACATACAGTATTTAAAGCAAAACCTAATGAAACCCTAGCCAAAATAAAACCCCATCTTCCAAAAGTGCCCCTGGATGAATAGTGCCGCGGCTACAGTGCGCGCTACAGTAACTCGGTTACAGTAACCCTAACCCTAGTTCAATAAAATAATAACTTTCCCAATATGCGCTTGCATAGGCCCCCTTAAGTGCTTCCCATAATAAACTCAATTATTCTAAACTAATAAAATAAGTTCTTTAAATGAATTAAATAAGTTGAAACCCTTCAAGAGCCCAAAGCCTTTAAGTCTTGTCGTTGCCCTCTTCCATAGCTGATCAAATGAATCAAAACTAGATCTTCATCCTTCAAGCCCCATCTTGAATGTTGGGCTCTTGCTAAACTCGTCCCAAGTGGATTGCATCAATCCTTGCATTGTCTCCTTGATCTTCTTGACCCATCTGGAAGTTGCAAATGATCTTTAAGACTTGGCCCATCTTGGTTCCCATCATTCCGCCTCTCCTCAAAAGGATTCGATCTCGAATCTCCACTTGGATCAAAGGGAAAGTGGTTAGTAACATTGAAAATAGTAGAAACAGGATACTTACCTGGAAGATCCATTAGATATGCATTTTCATTAATTTGTTCAAGAATTTGGAATAGTGCATCCAAGCTACTCCTATCATCAACTGGTGAAGATTTTAAATCTAAAATAGGAAATGGATTAAGTCTATAAACAATTTCAATTGGTGAAAATTTAGTAGTGGCATGAACACTCCAATTATATGTAAACTCAATGAATGGCAAACTATACTCCCACAAATGTTCATGAAGCACATCTAAAGTCTTCCTCGAACCAAAATGACCACTCCAATATGCAAACTCAATGAATGGCAGATGATACTCCCGTAAATATTCATGCAACAAGTCAATGAATGGCAAATAATACTCCCACAAACGTTCATGCAACATGTCTAAAATCTTATTTTCACCAAAATGACCACTCCAATTATATCCAAACTCAATGAAACGCAAATAATACTCCCGCAAACATTCATGTAACACGTCAATGTATGGAAAATGATACTCCCACAACTGTTCATGTAATACATCAATGAATGACAAATAATACTTCCACAAACGTTCATGCAACACGTCTTTGAATGGCAAATGATATTCCCACAAACATTCATGCAACACAACAAAAGTCTTCCTTACACCAAGGTTACCCAACAAACCACCATGTCCATCACACACAAGCAACTTACGCATAAAACTAGTAGGCATACAAAATCTATTATATCTAAACAAGTACCAATCTAGTTTATAGAACTTACCAAATGATGCTTTCTCACATGTTCCATACACACTAGCAAAGTCATCATCATTGGCATGCAATTCCTTATCATATTCAAGTCTAAAAAATTTTGCATCTAAAATGAAGACAAGCACATACCTTCTTGCTAAAGCATCAACCAAAAAATTTTCCATACCTTGTGTGTATTTGAATACATGAGGAAAATTCTCAATACAATCCTCCCACTTAGCATGCAATCTATTCAACAACTTACTTTGTCCCTTCAAATGTGTCAAGAACTCATGTTATTCAAAGAAATGTCTGGTTGGGATTGTTGCACCTGGCACAAAATCAATGTAGTGCTCTATCTCCCTAATAGGTGACAATCCACTAAACACACAGCTAGGAATCACGACCTCATATCCCTGCAACAAAAAAACAACAACACTAGGCAAAGAATCGTTAAATTCATTAGTATAAAAGCTTGCCTTAGCATAAAAACTCACTTTTCTATTTCTGTTTCTCTTTGCAATCTCTCTTTCTTTTTCCTCTTGTGGCTCCACTCTTTTTTCCTGACTCTCAGCCACCTCTCTATTTTCTTTTTCACTCACACTTTCAGTCGACATTTCAGCTTCATTCTCTTTCTTCCTCTCATTCTCTTTTTTCGTTTCACTCTCTCTTTTTCTTCCACACTCCTCTTTTCTTGAACCCTCAGCCTCACAATATTTTTGCAACTCATTCTCTTTTTTTCTTGAGGTTTCAGCCTCACCATCATATTTTTTCTTCCTCATCTCTCTCTCTCTCTCTCTCTTTTTCAGTCTCACTATTTTTTTTTCTCAATCTCATCCTCACTTTTACTTGCTCAATCTCACTTTTCAATTTCAGGTGGTCCCCATGAGCCTGAGTTGGACTTAAAGGAGCAAGTTTGATTGTTTTTCCATCTTTTTCAAAATTGTGCATGTTCCTTAACCCGTCACGAATCACCTTCCTATCAAACTGCCACGGCTTCCCCAACAAAATATGGCCAGCATGCATAGACACAACATCACAAAGCACCATATCATGGTATTTCCCAATTGAAAAGAAACTAGCTGTAACGACCCGATCTTATATTTAGGAATAAATTACAGATAAAATTCTTTTAATAAGTTAAAGCGAATTATCAGATGATTTTTTATTATTATTTAGAGTTAAGTCTCCATTATTATTATTTTATTTTATTTTTAGCTTTTATTCCAAGCACGTGTGTTAGAGTCCAACACTATTCCTACTCTTATTTTTCCTCTTCACGATAAAACTCCTAACTACCGAAAATTCCTTTTAGCAGCCATGCGCGTACGCCTCTCAACTCCAAACCCGTACGTCTCTTCTTCTTCTTCACTAGGGTTTTCTTGGATATATTTATAGAGGCTTTTTGCGTCCACCCGAGCGTCTATCTTCCAGCGTGACAAATAGCCTCAAGCCGAAACCAAACTCCAAATTCTATCCACCCTCCTGTGAACCACGATACCTCACTTTCCCCCTGCTTATAAAACTAAACCGAGACCCTCTAAACACCACACAAATCGGCAGAGAAGGAAAACTCACGCACACAGAGCACCCGTTGCCGCTTAGTTGCACCGAGAACCACATAGAGTAGCCCAGTTTCGAACACACACGGCAGCGTCTCCACGATACCCAAAACGCGCCGACATCACCACCGACCACCATAGACTACATCGGACCACCCTCAGCCGCCAAGGCACGCCGTAGCAGCCACAGACGCATCTCTGTTTTTGCACGTCCGAAACAGAGCATGCAGTCACCTCTTCCACGGTAACCACCGTAGGAGACACCGAACCACCTCTCCCACGGCACAGAAAGTACCGACCAGCCGAACTCCGTCGAGCCCACTCCCTTCCGGTAAACCCACGACCGTCGCTAGCCTCCACTCTCTCTCGGTTGTTTTCGGTTTAGCAGAATTCTCTCTCTCTAAACTCTCTCTCTTTCTCTCACTGCATTGCACCACCATACTCAGTGGAGTCACTTGTTGCGCCGCCGTGACCCTTGTCGCCAGAACCGCCGTCGTAGTGGCCTTCTTCCTCCCTCGGTGAGCTCCATCGCAGACCCAGCTCTCTCTCTCAAACTCTTTGTTTCTTTCCTTTTCCGTTTAGCAATGTTTCGGGTTCTGAAGGAACCCTTAATTTCGTGATGGGCCGTTGGGCCCTAGGTCCTTTTGGTGCATACAACGAGCTTATGTTGATGGTTTTATATAGTAGCATTATTATGGGCCAGGTCTTGATTTTTTTACAAATTTATAATGATGTTTTATTGGACTTGTATTTTTAATTTGGAGTTGGCTTAGTTGTGGGCTGGGCTTGAGATTAATTAGATTTGTGTCATGGTGATAGAGTTGTATTTTAAGTGGGACATATAAATTCTAGATATACAGAATTGATGTCAATATTATGGAGTCAATGTGATTTTAGAGTTTGAAAGATCAAAGTTAATGAAAAATATAGATTAAGTTGGAATTTCTAGTTTAATTAAGAGGTATGTCTTTAAGTAGAAATTTACGTAAACTACGTGTCTATCTTATAGGAAATCAGTCGCGCCCGGAAATATTGGATTAGCGCTACGAGGTAAGTAGCATGATCATATCCTTACGCGTATGTACAGTGAGCTGTTTGTCTTTTTATAAAAGATATTATGCATGTATGCCCTTTATTGGAAATCCCTTTTTACGTACCCAAAACATGATAAAATTATGAAAAAGTCATGATTTTATGTGAAAGATTATTCATGAAATTATTTATGAAATGCATGATTTTATGTGAAAGATTATTCATAAAATTATTTATGAAATGCATGATTTTATGTGAAGATTATTCATAAAATTATTTATAAAAGAAAAATCATGAATTTATGCAATGAAACACGTATCACGACATTTATGAAAGAATGCGATTTCGTTTGAAATCTATGATACGATATGACAAGTATGTATGTGATTTCTTTTGAAATCTATGAAATGACAAGTATCCAAGTATGATTTGATAAAATATATAACGGCCTATGTTATGATATGAAAACGGTACCTATGTTATGGGCATATTGCATTGCCAGGTCGTACATGCTGGTAGTGCACCCAGTATTGTCTTCCTTATGTATGGATTCCACAACCCGCGGCCACGGGCGGAATCGGAATCTTTTTAGATTCGCTAACCCTAACTCACGGGGGTCAACAGTGGGTAACGGCCTATGATAAGTGAAATGATAAGTTAATGTTCATGCTCATGATTTTTATGCATGTATTTATGAATATACACGCTTTTCAAGACACCTTATGTTTATTATGTTTACTGTATGATGTGTTGCTTATTGAGTATTCGACTCATTTTAGTTTGTTTTCATGTTTTTAAACCCCCCAGGTGATGACATTTATGAAGATGAGACTGCAGGATAGGACTTTGACTCCGGGAGGCAAGGCTGAGGCCTAGACAGATTTTGCTATGATTATTTTTATGGTTTAAATAAATTATTTTGATAAGCACATAAGACTTCTGTATTTTTTAATAAATGCTTCCGCAGACTTTATTTTAAATTTTCAGTATTTATTGAAATTTGTTATTTTATGGAATTCTTTCGTATCTGGCGCGTTGTTAAAAAGGAAAAGTTTTTTTTTATATTTAAGTTTAGTAGTAGCACACTGGCTCCTCGAAAATTCTAAAATGTCTTTTCGGGAACGGGGTGTTACACTAGCACTTGCTTATTTACTCTGACCTCCCCACAATCACTCAACCACTGCAACTTGTATAGTCTAGGGTGTTTCAAGGTAGGTAAATTCAAATTTTCAACTAAAGTACTGCTAGCCAAATTAATACAACTCCTCAAATCAATGACCATACTACATACCTTGTTGTCGATGTGGCATCTAGAATGAAAATTGTTCTCGCTCAGCTGCTCTCTATCATCCATCTTAATTTGTGTATTGAGTGCATGCCTAGTAACAAGAGAATCATCATACTCTTCTTTCTCATACCCATTTTCAACATTAGACTGACATCGCCTCCTATCTCTCTCATCTTGTAGATTTCTAATCACTACTTCTTGATTATCCATACTATCCCTCACTTCACCCAACACCAAGTTCAACCGCTCAAACTGTTGTTGCATGGATTCCAAAACAAAGGATGAGTTATCTGCCATCTCCTTTGGTGAAAAGTCACTTCTATGAGACATCATAATATGCTGCACAAAAACAATGTTAGTGGAAAACCTCACACACTCCCTTACGTGTTTACACTCAAATAATGGCACTCCACTCGTGTTTCACTCTTAATGGCTTTTTCCCGATAATAGTCTCACACTTTCTTGCCTTTTACCTCAATAGTTTTCCCACTCAAATTCTTTAAGAACTAGTTGAACTAAATCAAGACAACACAACCTTGTATTATTCCAACCAGTAATATAGATAAAAAAAACAAGAAATGAATAAAATGACACGAGACTCAAAGAATTTATACGAGGGAAATAGTAATTACAAAACAAGATACCAACTAGAAAGATGTAATAAGCTCCTATGATGATAAAAGCTCAATCAACAAATATTTTCTTTCTCTTTGTTGTAACTATGTAGAAACTTTGAATACGCCACATTCTCTTTTCTTCTTCTTCTTCTTTCTGTTTTTTTCTTTTCTTTTCTTTTCCTTTCCTTTCTTTCTCTTTTCTCTAATTCAACCACAAACAGTAATATGCAATTGTGAAAACCAAACAATTGAATTCAAACACACAAGCATGGACAATGAAGTAGAAGAGAATCAATGGAACGACACTCCAAGCAATTGACAAACTTAGAGATGCAGGAAACCCTAGAATTTTGAAGCCCTAGGTGATGCAAATTTCAGCCAAACCCAAAATCATAAGAATTTTGGCAGCCTACTTTTTGTTTCTATTTTTTTTTTGGCAACCCTAGAACAATGAAGCCCTAGAATTAAATTTAAGGATGTTAGAATTAAAAGATAGAATCAGACCTGTTTGGAAACCTTGCTCTGGATACCAAATGATATGAACCCGCGGGAATGAATTCCCTTGAACCCACAGACAATTTGAAAACTCTCCAAGAAAGCCAAAATCAAGTCAATGGATGGAGAACCTAGACCCGATGAGAACTCGTTTCAAGAACCTAGATTATATTAAAATCTAGACCCGTTGAAGAACACATCTCAAGAACCAAGCTTACAAAGGAGGAACGCCACAAAGGTTGTGATTTACCTTTGATAAGTTCAAACGTTCAATTAAGAACAAGAGGAGATAAACTTAACTCACAATGAATAAATTCATCAAATTTTATAAACTTCATAAACTGATTAAAATAAGGCTACATATAGTATTTAAAGCAAAACCTAATGAAACCCTAGCCAAAATAAAACCCCATCTTCCAAAAGTGCCCCTGGATGAATAGTGCCGCGGCTACAGTGCGCGCTACAGTAACTCGGCTACAGTAACCCTAACCTTAGTTCAATAAAATAATAATTTTCCCAATATGCGCTTGCATAGGCCCCCTTAAGTGCTTCCCATAATAAACTCAATTATTCTAAACTAATAAAATAAGTTCTTTAAATGAATTAAATAAGTTGAAATCCTTCAAGAGTCCAAAGCCTTTAAGTCTTGTCGTTGCCTTCTTCCATAGCTGATCAAATGAATCAAAACTAGATCTTCATCCTTCAAGTCCCATCTTGAATGTTGGGCTCTTGCTAAACTCGTCCCAAGTGGATTGCATCAATCCTTGCATTGTCTCCTTGATCTTCTTGACCCATCTAGAAGTTGCAAATGATCTTTAAGACTTGGCCCATCTTGGTTCCCATCATTTTCCATCAAGTTCAAAAACTTCCTATGCTAAAGAATCAATCACATCAATAGACTAAACAGAATTATCATCTCCAGCATATTTCATGGCATCATAAATATTAAACTTAATAATTTCACCATCAAATTCCATGGTATGTGTGCCACTATGAACATCTATCTTGGTCTTGGATGTCTTAAAGAATGGTCTTACTAACAAAATAAGAGCAGTTTGATCACCATTTTCCATATCAAGCACATAGAAATCAGCAAGGAAAACCAAATCATTAATTTGCATGAGAACATCCTCAACTACACCCTTAGGATAGGCATTAGATCTATCAACCAATTGAATCACAACACCAGCTTTATTCAAAGGTCCAAGTTTCAAAGAAGCATATATAGAATATGACATGACATTGATAGAAGCTCCTAAATCTATCATGGCATTCTCAAATCTAGTGTTACCTATCATACAAGGGATAGTAAACATACATGGATCTTCGCACTTTGCAGGGAGTTTTCTTTGAATAATTGCAGAAACATTCTCCCCTACTCTCACCTTCCCACATCCTTTAAGTTTCTGTCTCCTCTTAGTTGTACACAGTTCTTTCGGTGAAAGATTGTCTTAGATTTAGAAACTTAGAAACTGGAAGAGGAAAAACAGTTTCTGTGATGAGAACCAAGGTGGACCTAGTCTTAAAGATATGTTACAAGTTCCAGATGGGCCAAATACAAGTTCAACGGCTTAAATGATGAAGATTATGCTTTGATTCATTTCATAAGCTATGGAAAGGGCAACATCATAACTTATAGGCTTTGGACACTTGAAGGCTTTCAACTTATTTAATTAATTTCAAGGACCTATTTTATTTGCTTAGAATAATTGGGTTTATGCCTATGTAAGGGCATGTTGGGAAAGTTATTATTTTATTGAACTAGGGTTAGGGTAACTGTAGTCGAGTTACTGTAGCGCCATACTGTAGTCGCGGCACTGTTCACTCAGGGGTATTTTTGGAAGATGGGGTTTTATTTTATCTAGGGTTTTAATTAGGTTTTGGTTTAAATACTCTTTGTAGCCTCATTTTCAGAAGTTTATGAAGTTTATGAAATTTGATGAATTTATTCATTGTGAGTTGAGTTTATCTCCTCTTGTTCTTAATTGAACTTTTGAACTTATCAAAGGTAAATCACAATCTTTGTGGCGTTCTCCTTTTGTAATCTAGGTTCTTGAGACGGGTTCTTCAACGGATCTAGATTTTAATATAATCTAGGTTCTTGAAATGAGTTCTCATCGGGTCTAGGTTTTCCATCCATTGACTTGATTTTGGCTTTCTTGGGAAGTTTTCAAATTGACTGTGGGTTCAAGGGATTTCATTCCCGCGGGTTCATATCATTTGGTATTCAGAGCAAGGTTTCCAATCAGGTCTGATTCTATCTTTTAATTCTAGCATCCTTAAATTTAATTATAGGGCTTCATTGTTCTAGGGTTGCCAAAAAAAAAAAAAAAATAGAAACAAAAAGTAGGCTTCCAAAATTCTTAGGATTTTGGGTTTGGCTGAAATTTGCATCACCTAGGGTTTCAAAATTCTAGGGTTTTCTGCATCTCTAAGTTTATCTGTTGCTTGGAGTGCCGTTCCATTGATTCTCTTCTCCTTCATTGTCGTGCTTGAATTCAATTGCTTGATTTTCACAATTGAATATTGCTATTTGTGATTGAATTAGAGAAAAGAAAAGAAAGGAAAAGAAAAGAAAAGAAAAGAAAAGAAAGGAAAAGAAAAGAAAATTCGAAAAAAAAAAAAAAAAGAAGAAGAAGAGGAAGAAGAAGAAGAAAAGAGAAGGTATCATATTCAAAGTTGCTACATAGTTTCAACAAAGAGAAAGAAAGTATTTGTTGATTGAGCTTTTATCATCATAGGAGCTGATTACATCTTTCTAGTTGGTATCTTGTTTTATAATTACTCTTTCCCTCGTATAAATTCCTTGAGTCTCGTGTCCTTTTATTCATTCCTTGTTTCTTTGATCTATATTACTGGTTGCAATAATACAAGGTTGTATTGTCTTGATTTAGTTCAACTAGTTCTTAAAGAACTTGAGTGGAAAAACTCTTGAGGTAAAAGGCAAGAGAGTGTGAGATTATTATCGAGTAAAAAGCCAATTCAGAGTTACACACGAGTGGAGTGTCATTATTTGAGTGTAAACACGTAAGGGAGTATGTGAGGTTTTCCACTAACTTTCTTTTTGTGCAGCACATTATGATGTCTCATAGGAGTGACTCATCACCAAAGGGGATGGTAGATAACACATCCTTTGTGTTGCAAGTCATGCAACAACAGTTTGAGAAGTTGAACTTGGTGTTGGGTGAAGTGAGGGATAGGATGGATTATCAAGACGCGGTAATTAGAAATCTTCATGGCAGGAGAGATAGGAGGCGTCCCGAGTTTAGTGTTGAAAATGAGTATGAGAATGAAGAGTATGGTGATTCTCTTGTTACCAGGCATACACTTGATACAAAAATTAAGATGGATGATATAGAGCAGCAGAGTGAGAATATTTTTCATACTAGATGCCACAGCAACAACAAGGTATGTAGTATGATCATTGATTTCAGGAGTTGTATTAATTTGGCTAGCACTACTTTAGTTGAGAAATTGAAATTACGTACCTTGAAACACCCTAGACCGTACATGTTGCAATGGTTGAGTGATTGTGGGGAGGTTAGGGTAAATAAGCAAGTGGTAGTTTCTTTTTCAATTGGGAAATACTAGGATATGGTGCTTTGTGATGTAGTGCCTATGCATGCTAGTCATATTTTGTTGGGAAAGCCATGGCAGTATGATAGGAAGGTGATCCATGATGGGTTAAGGAACATGTATAGTTTTGAAAAAGATGGGAAAACAATCAAACTTGCTCCTTTAACTCCAACACAGGTCCATGGGGATCAATTGAAGCTGAAATGTGAGGTTGCTCAAAACAGAAAGAGTGAAAATGAGAGTGATAAAAAAAGAATGAGTAAAAGTGAGAGTGAAAGTGAAAGTGAGATTGAGCTGAAAAGCAAGAGTGAAGATGAGATTGAGAAGAAAAGAAATAGTGAGACCGAAATGGAGAAAGAGAGAAAAATGAGAGAGAAAAAATAAAAGGGTGAGAATAAGACCTCAAGCACAAGAGAGAATGAGTTGAAAAATAATTGTGAGGTCGAGAGTACCAAAAAAGATGAAGAAAAAAAGAGTGACAGAAAAAAAGAGTGTGAAAGGGAAAAAGAGAGTGGAAAGAAAAGAGAGTGTGAAGAAAGTGAGAGAAAAACGAAGAGAAAAGTGAGTTTTTATGCTAAGGCAAGTCTTAATCCTAACGAACTTGACGTATGTTTGCCTAGTATTGTTGTCTCTTTGTAGCAGGGATATGAGGTCGTGTTTCCAAGTAGTGTATTTAGTGGATTGCCACCTATTAGGGAGATAGAGCACTACATTAATTTTGTGCCAGGTGCAACAATTCCTAACCGACCTTTCTTGGAAGAACATGAGTCATTGACACACTTAAAGGGACAAGGTAAGTTGTTGACTATAATGCGTGCTAAGTGGGAGGATTGTATTGAGACTTTTCCTCATGTATTCAAATACACACAAGGTATGGAAACTTTTGTGGTTGATGCTTTAGCAAGAAGGTATGTACTTATCTTCATTTTAGATGCAAAATTGTTGAAACTTGAATATGATAAGGAATTGCATGTTAATGATGATGACTTTGCTAGTGTGTATGAAACATGTGAGAAAGCATCATTTGGTAAGTTCTATAAACTAGATTGGTACTTGTTTAGAAAGAATAGATTTTGTGTACCTACTAGTTTTATGCGTAAGTTGCTTGTGTGTGATGGACATGGTGGTTTGTTGGGTAACCATGGTGTAAGGAAGACTTTTGTTGTGTTGCATGAACGTTTGTGAGAATATCATTTGCCTTTCAATGACGTGTTGCATGAACTTTTGTGGAAGTATCAATTATCATTCATTGATGTGTTGCATGAATGTTTGTGGGACTATCATGTGCCCTTCATTGAGTTTGCATATATTTGGAGTAGTCATTCTGGTGTCAAGAAAATATTAGACATTTTGCATGAACATTTATGTTGGTCTAAGATGAAGAGAGATGTCAATTGTATTTGTGGCAGGTGCAGTACATGCAGAAAGGCCAAATTTATACTTTTGCCACATGGGTTGCATACGCCCTTACCTATTCCTAGTGAGTCATGTGCAGACATATCTATGGATTTTGTTTTGGGGCTGCCTAGGAAAGAAAGGAGTAGAAATTCTATTTTTGTGGTTATGGATGGATTTATAGAGTTTGCATATAACAGGACCATGCATACTACTACTTTATATTATCCTTTTGAAATTGTTTATAGACTTAAACTATTTACTCATTTAGATTTAATATCTTTATCTGTTGACAACAGGAGTAGCTTGGATGGATGTTCTCAAATTCTTGAACAAATTAATGACAATGCATATGAAATCAATGATAATGTTACTAACATTTTTCCCTTTGATCCAGGTGGAGATTCGAGGTCGAATCCTTTTGAGGAGATGGGGAATGATGGGAACCAAGGTGGGCCTAGTCTTAAAGATATGTTGCAAGTTCCAGATGGGCCAAATACAAGTTCAACGGCTTAAACGATGAAGATTATGCTTTGATTCATTTCATAAGCTATGGAAAGGGCAACAACATGACTTATAGGCTTTGGACACTTGAAGGCTTTCAACTTATTTAATTAATTTCAAGGACCTATTTTATTTGCTTAGAATAATTGGGTTTATGCCTATGTAAGGGCATGTTGGGAAAGTTATTATTTTATTGAACTAGGGTTAGGGTTACTGTAGCCGAGTTACTGTAGCGCCATACTGTAGTCGCGGCACTGTTCACTCAGGGGTATTTTTGGAAGATGGGGTTTTATTTTATCTAGGGTTTTAATTAGGTTTTGGTTTTGAATACTCTTTGTAGCCTCATTTTCAGAAGTTTATGAAGTTTATGAAATTTGATGAATTTATTCATTGTGAGTTGAGTTTATCTCCTCTTGTTCTTAATTGAACTTTTGAACTTATCAAAGGTAAATCATATCCTTTGTGGCGTTCTCCTTTTGTAATTTAGGTTTTTGAGACGGGTTTTTCAACGGGTCTAGATTTTAATATAATCTAGGTTCTTGAAACGAGTTCTCATCGGGTCTAGGTTTTCCATCCATTGACTTGATTTTGGCTTTCTTGGGAAGTTTTCAAATTGACTGTGGGTTCAAGGGATTTCATTCCCGCGGGTTCATATCATTCTGTTTTGAGAAAGTTTAAATATTTTATCATTTAATCTTATTCCAATGGCTTTGATATTTTTATTGGAGGATCCTGAGCCCCTTATATACATGTTAGAATGTTATTTTGAAGATATTTAATGTTAGTTTCAAAGATATGGAATTTTATGCAAGGAGATTTTTGGTTAGGCAAAAGTGATGATGTTCTTGACTAAATTTATGTTTTGGTTGATGTTTAACTATGTGATCTTGAGTTTGAAGCTTGGACCTGTTTTATGACACCTTTTTGAACCATGTGATATTTTGGTTTGAAGATCACATCTTTATAAGTCATGGAGCAAGAGGTTGATCGAAACAAGTTAGAAACAAAAATCTGTTTTGAACTTGGAAGAAAAACCAAAAAGTTCAAATATGGTTTTAGTGATTTTGATGACTTTTGTTAATGATTCAAAACATGATTATTCTTAGGAATATGTTATGAGTATATTTGAAGAAAAATTTTGGTATAATCATAAGTTTTGAAATTTGAAAGAATTGCAACCAAAATCAAGAGAAATGACCTATGTATGTTTCAGCCATAATGAGTTTTCCATAGTTTTGAATGATTTAAAATTTTTCTGAGTTGATATTTGAGTATAGAATAAAATTTTTATGAGGAATGTAAATTTTGGTAATTTTTGGAGTTAAGATGTGAAATCCATAAGTTAGGAGTAAAATTATCATTTTCCCATATGTAGAGGGTAAAATGATAATTTTACTCTAAGTTGCCTCTTTTCACATTTCTAATCGTTAGTAAATTAATTTCTAACTTTTAGTATACCCTCTTACAGTTCCTCGTGTTTTGCGCTTTATTCTCGTAGAATGTGACTGTCGAGGTAAGTTAGCTCCTAACTTACTATCAGCTTACTGTGTATGTGTGATGGGTAAGAAAACTACAGTTTATGTTCGTATATTGTGCCTTGCCATGTCATCACATGTTTATCTATTACACGAATTATTTTGTTACGAAATACTTATCTGTTATGTAATATATTCTGTCTCATGTTACTACCTGTTTCAAGTATGTCACATTATGTATGTCATCTGTTACATATCTGTCATGTCAAGTAATATTCACTGTCACATGTTATGCCATGTTACGAAATATTACCTATTACATATATGCCATGTTACGAAATGTTGTCTGTTAAATGTTATGTCATGTTACAGAATATTGCCTGTTACATGTATACCATGTTACGAAATGTTATATGTTCCATTTATGTCCCAAGGTATGTCATGACTGTCATATTATGTTGACATCATGTTACGAAATGTCATGTATGCTATTTAAGTTATTCATGTCAATTACGAACCTAAGCGCTAAGATAAGGTAATATCCAAGTGGAACTCCTTTGTTCACACTGGAGTGTCTAAATAGGTGTGAAATTTCCTGAGTTGACGAAGTACAGTCAACAGATTGCGAATGGGGCCTAACTAGCTGGTCACTGGAGCGCGCCAGACACTAAGCCGATAGAGCCACACTTTATTTTATGTGTGTCCACAGCAAGTGTGGCACAAACAATTCATGTGTGAGACACATCAATTGTGACACGTAGAATACGTGAGGCCACAGCAATTGTGGAGTACGTTTTAATTCACTCACAGCTGGTATAGACACCTATGTTGTGATGTTGTAATCGGCAGGGACACATGGCTTAAAGGGACCCGTGTAGCACTCGTATGGTCACTTTTATTAATTAAGTCTATTGAATAAGATTCCAATTTCATGTATTTCACGTTCAAGTCATGCTTCACGTTACGTTACGATCAAGTTTACGTTCATGTCAAGTTTCAAGTTCATGTTCAGGTTCATGTTATGTTCAAGTTCATGTTCATGTTATATATGTTCGTGTTCATGCTATGTTTCAAGCCATATTATGTTTCAAATTCACGTTCATGTTATGTCAAGTTCACGTTCATGTTATGTTTCAAGTTCAAGTTCATGTTATGTTATGCTCAGGTTCATGTTATGCTCAAGTTCATATTCATGCTATGTTTCGAGTCCATGTTATGTTTCAAGTTCACGTTAATGCTATGTTGCTAGTCCATGTTATGTTTTAAGTTTATGTACATGTCATGTCATGTAAAGCTAAGTTTCAGTTTCAGTTCAAGTTATGTCATTTATGCCATGCTATATGTCAAGTTATGCTATGCTTACTTATGACTTTGATTATGTATTCATGCTTTTACTGCTATGCATGCATCATTAACCTGTGTGTAAGTTTTCTGTTAACTTGCTGAGATTTGTAATCAAATCTCACTGTGGTAGTCCCAACTACAATTCCTCCCGAATGGTAGGTGATGTGTCAGGGTTAGAGCAAGGAGTAGACACTGGCAGACTAGATGAGGTAGACTAGATGCCGTAGACGCAACATGGAGCATGCAAACTCCATAGTTAGGTCTTTGGATAGTATTTGTGACGCCCCCAGATTCTGCTTGGGATCGGACGGACATTTGAAGCGTCGAGACATGCAGCACAAGGTTACCTGCCTCCGTTCATGACATATAAGATGCAATATTTCTAACATACATATAGCATTATGCAATAGTCGCAGCGGATAATTTTTTTCTTTAGCAATACTATGCACTAAACTAAAATATCCCAAATACTTAAAACATACTTCATACTTAACGACATACTAAACAACTAAGATCACAAT
This sequence comes from Juglans regia, assembly GCF_001411555.2. Classification (NCBI taxonomy): domain Eukaryota; kingdom Viridiplantae; phylum Streptophyta; class Magnoliopsida; order Fagales; family Juglandaceae; genus Juglans; species Juglans regia. The sequence goes on along the minus strand of NC_049913.1, from coordinate 16,698,625 downwards.
AATAGTCCATAAGGTTGTGATCAAAAGAGTGTTGGAGATTGAACTCCGCAAATACAAGTAGTAATCTGAGGTAACTACTGTACTACCATTTACGTCGCACCGTCGCTTAGTCGACCGTTTCCAGTTGGTCGATTCCTGGTTCTCCTTCAGATCCTATAACAAAATCTACCATTCGGAGGGAATGGTAGTTGGGACTACCACAGTGAGATTTGATTACAAATCTCAGCAAGTTAACAGAAAACTTCCACACAGGTTAATGATGCATGCATGGCAGTAAAAGCATGAATGCATAATCAAATCATAAGTAATCATAGCATAACTTGACATACAACATAACATAACTGACATAATTTAAACTAAAACTGAAGCTTAGCATGAACGTGACTTGAAACATAACATGGACTTGAAACATAGCATGAACGTGAACTTGAAATATAACATGGAACATAACATGAACGTGAACATGCATAATTTGAACATGAAATTGAGCATGACATAACATAAATGTGAATTTGGAACATAAAGTAAACGTTAACACAACATAACATGAACTTGAAACATATTCTTGTCTCATGGGATTACTATGATTTTGTGAACGTAAACTTGAACATAACATAATGTGAACTTGAAACATGACTTGAACAAGAAATACATGAACTTGAAATCTTATTCAATAGACTTAATCATTAAAGTGACCATATGGGTGCTACACAGGTCCCCTTGAGCCGTGTGTCCCTGCCGATTACCGCATCACATCACAGGTTTCTATACCAGTTGTGAGTGCGTTAATACGTATTCCATAGTTGTTGTGGCCCCATGTATTCTACGTGTCACAATTGCTGTGTCTCATGTAGTGTATGCTCCACAGTTGTTGTGGCCCCATACTTCATGCTCCACAGTTGTTATGGCCCTATGACTTATTTGTTTGTGCTATACTTGCTGTGGACACACGTAACATAATGTGTGGCACCATCGGCGTTAGTGCCTGGCGCGCTCTGGTGACCAGCTAATTTGGCCCCATTCGCAACCTGTTGACTATACTTCGTCAATGCAGCGAATTTCACACCTATTTAGACATTCCAGCGTGAACAAAGGAGTTCCACTAGGATATTACCCCATCCTAGCGCTTAGGGTCGTGATTGACATGAATAACTTAACTGGCATACATGACATTTCGTAATGTGACGTAACATGAACGTGACATAAAAGATAAAAGTCCTGACGTAGTATAACGTGACATAAACGTAAGATGACAGACATGACATACTTCAAGACATAAATGTAACAGAGTAGATTTCATAACATGGCATACATGTAACATGCAACATTTCGTAACATGGCATACCATATAACAGACAACATTTCTTAACATGGTGTAACATGTGACAATGAATATTACATGACATGAAATATATGTAACAGATGGCATACTTAACTTAACATGACATACTTGCAATGTATAGGAATACGTGACAGAATATCTTGTGTAACATATGAATAATTCATGACAGAATAAATTCTGTGTAATAGATAAATATGTAATGACTTGGCATGGCACATATGATAACATGCATACATACAATTTAGTTCCCTTACTTATCACTCATACACATTAAACTGATAGTAAGTTAAAAGCTAACTTACCTTGATCGTCACGTTCTACGAGAATAAGCGCGAAACACGAGGAACTGTAAGAGGATATTCTAGAAGTTAGAACTTTAATTACAAACAATTTGAAATGTGAAAAGAGACAACTTAGATTAAAATTATCATTTTACCCTATATGTGTGGAAAAATGACTATTTTACCCCTAACTTAAGGATTTCACGTCCTAACTCCAAAAATTATCAAAATTTATATTCCTCATGTAAATTTTGTCCTAGATTCACATAACAATTCAGAACAATTTAAAACCAATCACAATGGCCGAAACATTCATAGACCATTTCTCTTGATTAAACCAAAATTTTATAACAAGGATCTTCCTATCCTAAGTTTAAAAATACACTTAAAATATCCATTAAGAAAAGCTAATCATCAACACCAAACTTTTTGTAAAAAGACCCAAACTTTTTAACAAAAAGTAAACCCTTAAATCACAAGTTTTGACCTTAATAAAAACATCTCCAAGAATTCTAAAAAATCAAATCTTACTTCTAACATATTCATAACATCATCCTAAGATCAACCATGCTTTAAATCATCAAACAAAAGCCACCAAAAATCACAAAACAACACTTGGAGTTTTTGGTTTTAAACTTAGTCAAAAACAGAAACTTTTCTCTCCACTAACTTTGATCAATCTCTTGATCTATGGCTTAAACACATGTGATCTTCAAACTAAAACATCTCATGGTTTACAAATGTGTCCTAAAGAAGATCCAACCATCAAACTTAAAATCACATGGCCAAAACTCAATAAAACATGGATCTAACCAAAAAACATCAAATCTTAGGCCTAACCGAAATCCTCTTGCATAGAAAAATTATACCTTTAAAACTAGTACTAAATAACTTCCAAATAACATCCTAACATGTATATAAGAGGCTTAGGATCATCATATAAAAATATCAAAGCCTTTGGAATAAGATCAAACCCCGAAATATTCCAACTTTCACAAAACAAAAACTGTTTTTCAACTTCCAGTTTTCAAGTTTCTAACTCTAAGGAAATCTATCATCAAAAGCTTTATCCATGCTACAAAACCTCAATGAACATTCATAAACACATGCTAACAACACTCCATAAAATTTTCGGACCAAGATAAGTCCATTAGCTTGGTCAAAAATTCCAAAACATATCATACTCTCCAGTTTCACGCCCAGAATGACCTTTCCATGGTTAAAAATACTTTTGACCAATCAAATGAGTATGGAATGAGACTAATAAGATATCCACAGAAACTAGACTCAAATATGAACAACTGTTTATGAAGGAGTCATCATGAGATAATACCTTACAAAGGATCGTAAATGGCCACGCAAAAAGACCCAGAAATCTACCCGAGAGAGCTCTTTTGGGTTTCTCTCTAAGAACGGGGGAAAGAAGTGATAAAATGGAGAGAAGTGTGTCTTGCACGACTTTAGACTTCTGGAGGGGGAAGTTATGGGCTTGAATGACCCTTGATTGGAGGTGGCTATGTGACATAAAGTGGAGAATAGAGAGAGGCATGGACTGCCTGCAGCAGCTGTGAGAGATGGAGGTTGATGGAGTGGACTTCTCTTTACATCAAGACACTAATGGGTTGCAGCCAATCGTGGGCCTTGGTGGGCCCCAACTAAGTGGGCCTCAATTTGGGGTTTAAAGGGGGTTTGGTTAGGGTTTGAGATGCTATCAAGCCCAAAACCAATTTTTCTTGACCCAATCAAATTCCCAAGGTTTGAAAGGTTGAATAATGATGTCATAACAATGATTTGATTAATTAATAGCGTGTGGAAGTGATTTAATCAAGTGATTAAACACAATGCTAGAAATCGGATTAAAAAGGGTTTGGAGGCCAACTTTAGGGTTTGGGAAAACCGTTTAAAGTTTTGGTTTCAACCAAGCTTTTGGGGTTTCAATTGGATTCCAACCATTTAGGGTTTTGCTAGAGTTGAAACCCTCTTTGGTCTAGCACAATTTAGTTGATCAGATGAAACAGAGCTTTGCTTAGGTGGCATGATCTCACACCTTGACTTCCTTCATAAATCCATCTAATGGTTCCTCATGGTGCCAAGTGTCTAATACTATTCACTGTGTGTGGCTAAGATCTTGCCAAGTGTCCAAAACCTAATTTGGACATTTCACACTATGATTTTGAAAACACTGCACTGGGTGCGCTTATCGAGGTTACTATTCACTCCAAAAAAATACATAATAAACTTAGTACTGAAAAATTCTAAATATTCGTATTAACCTATAGTGAAAATCGTTTATCGAAATTCAACCCCGAAGTGCCCATAAAAATAAATTTCACAATTTCCAACAGACGTTTCGTCCGAAATTATGAAAATAGGCTATTGTGCCATAAAATCCTAAATAATCTACTAAGTCTAATGGCACAGACTATAACGCATTTTGACACTTCTAACTATCTCAAATAATTAAACTCATAAATCTAGCACCATAGTGAGTGATAACACTGATTATGATGACAGACTAAAACCTAAGCGATTGGTCGATTCGTAAAAACTTATGGGTTTTTCACGAGATTCCTAAAGTCAATAGAAATTTCACCAATGAATTTCTAGCGGGCTGTTACAGTATTTAGGCATCGTTAGTCGAGTTACGCAAGTTACTCAATGAACTAACCCAATAGTGTATTTTGGCAATGTAATTATGGAGCTAGTCTCCGTTGTTTTGAGATTACAGTCTTCTGACGTGCTGTAATCGTGGATGTTTATTTTGTTAAGTATGTATGGATTATGTTTTAACTATTTGGAATATTATAAGTTTGGTGCATAGTATTGCTAAAAAAAAATTATCCGCTGTGAATATTGCATAATGCTAGATGCATGTTAGGAGCATTGCATCTTATATGTCATGAACGGGATAGGTAATCGTGTGTTGTATATCTCGACGCTTTGGATGTCTGTCCGATCCCAAGCGGAATCTGTGGGCATCACATAAAGATTCTACATAAGATCTTTTGTTGTTGGCTGTTTTTGTTTCAGGTACACACTACATTCATCAACTAAGTATTTTGTCACCGATTCTCCAAAGGGAGAGATTGTAAATGCATATTTTTTGCTAGGACTAGGTGACTAGAAGGATATAGATTTGTTGTCAAGTTTGTTGGATGAATATAAAATATTTTATCTTTATTTATAAACATTTGAATTATGTCAAGAAGTTATTAGATAATGGTTTGGATAAGTCAAGAGTGTGTACAACTAAAGTTAGAAAAGTGAGGAATTATCCAGTTGAAGAAATCTATATCTTTTGAGAAGACTTAGCACCAGGTGTCAACAGATGCATTAGCAGAGTTGTTCCCAGTAAAGTCCTTCTATCTGCAGAGTCCTATTATGCCTCAAATTTCCAACAGACTTAATCCATCAGCAGAGTCCTACTGTAGATCAAATACTGATCATAATACTTATGATGGGGATTTCGACTGGATGATTATCTTTTTGATAAATTTTCAGAATTTGGAGAGATTGGAGAGTGATCCAAGTGCTTTAGTGTGAGAAAATTTCTAGTTCTTCTTTCTCTTTCTCTCATTGAATGCGTGCTTACTCCATGTTGGAGTTTGATTGATCGAGTTCAGCCACTAGAGTTCAAAGAGAGAAGTCAATAGTTTGAAGATCGCCAGAGATTGTGGCTGCTACTGTAGTAGAGACAATTGAGAATTACTTGTAACCGATTTTCAAATAATAAAATTGGTTTTTCTGGATTTGGCTGCTCCATAGGGTTTTACCTTTGAGGAGTTCTTCAAAGGGTTTCCCTTCATAACCAAAGTTAGTGTTACACACTTTATTTACTTTATGAATATGATTGATCATGAAATTATTGCAATATTGATCACTATCCAATTTGTTGAGTGAATTGGCAGATCGTTGTATTACAATATTGGTTTACGTGGGTAATTTCAACTGCTAGGCAAGAGGTAAAGTAGAAAATATATGATCGGTGTTCGCATAAAAATATATCTACAAGTGCACAGTATCGTAACAAGTAGTAAAGTGTTTTAAATTAAACGGTTATCAAACCCACATGGAATAATTATACTATTGAGTATTGAAATTGACTAAATTAATTACTTTTTGGAAAACTGAAATTTGAATAATGGTTTATTAAACTGAAGAAAGAACATTAAAATTAAGATTTTAAAAATAATAAGAATAGATCTAGAGCATTTGACTTTACCTTACAAATCCCACATAGTTTATTCTTCTTTATTATAGAATCCCAATTATCCCAAGTTGATGATAAAAATTTTCTTAACTATTCAATATTTTCTCTTGAACAATACCAAAAATTCTCCAACTAATAACTCTATATGTCGTTGTGAATTTAACTAATTGGAGACTCATTAAGTTCTTAGGATTTTTCTTAAAAATCACACTAGTCACGGTAAAACATCTCTGCTTTCGCTCAACTAATGATGTTTAATCCTAGAGCTTTAATCACAAATCACCTTTTCGTCTCATTGCGATTCAATAGATTGAATAATAGTTAGCTAGAAAATTGCAAGTATTGAGAATAAGGAATAAACACTCAATCATGGAAATATTAAAAATAAAATAACTTGGAATATAAATTGTGTTCAATGCTATTCTACATCAAAGCTCTAGAAAATAGAATTAGTACATAATGAAATTAAAAAGAAAAAGAATAAAATTGGTGTTTTTTGTTGAAGTTGGTTGATGAGGCATGCTGCTCTCGCCTTTGCCCTCTAGTTTTGCCTTCTCGAAAGAACACTTCAAGAATAAATTCTGCAACTCTAAACTCAGACTCAGACTCTAAAACATAAAGACTCTCGACTCCGATTCAGAACTCCCTAACTCAGACCAAGACTAAACCTAAAACAAAGATTAAGAACCAAGACTCCCTATTCATCCCACAAGATGAGATTAAAGAGATGTCTAAACTCAAATCCGAAAACAAAATAAATGTTGCTACAATTTAGCCTAAAGATCTGGAAAATAGTTTCTAAAGATAAATGTTAACATAAAAGGAAATTATCTCAAGAATATCAAAATTATCTAAAATGGAAGATCAAGTGATATGTGGCTTCAATTGTAGAGTTTGGGATGATTTGGTCGCCAATAGATTGATTGGGAAACTCGGAAGGGTCCCACTGGGTAGATGCCGTGTGCGTTGAATATAACTGGCAGGAAGGTCGTAAATGAACGGGCGTGGAGGTCACAAAGACTACATGACCATCTCCTCGCCTACCGAGTGGAAAGACTCCCAACTGGGATGAAACACTTCTCTCGCATTTTCTAGTTGTTTTCCAATATGTCGTTTAGGTTGGTCTTTTAAGTTAGTTGTTTAGACTAGTCGCCCAATCTAATAGCCTAGAGCCTTGTCGCCAAGTTTCGTGCCTTCTAGTCGTGAGTTTCCTCACCTACCGAGAGGTAAGTCTTCTCGTCTTTTGGCGAGAGAAATCTCTTTGCTGCCCAAGGGACGAGGCTCCTCGCCCAAATCTCATTGGCTCTCTTTAGATCTCGTTGCCTTTCATCGGTCTGTATCCGTAGTCTCTTCTTTTGTACCAAAATGCTCTCCTTTTGCACTAAATCTTCTCATTCCTTCAAATTCAAGAAAATAAATAAAAATATGTAGAAATAAAATAAAATCAATAGTATTGAAGGGAAAATGACACTTTTCCTAAATAAAAGAGTGATAAAAATCACATCAAAATAACACTTATCAATCGGCTGGCTAGTACATAAGGAAGCCCCAAAGTGAAAAACACCAACCTCATAACTTTGCAATTTTACAATTAATTGGTTTATTACTAAGCAAGCGCAAAGAGGTAAAACTACGACTAGCTCAGATTGGCCTGGGGATGTGGTCCATAAGGTCATGGTAGTACCATAAAAAGCTCCTCAGTGAACAAAATCCAACCTCATAACTTTACAACTTTGCACTCAATTGGTTTACAACTAAGTAAGGGGAAAATGGAAAAAATGTGACTGGCTTTGTAACGACCCGACCCTATATTTTTTTTCTTAGGGATAAAATTTGAATAATTTTATTAAGGCTCCATCAGTATTATTATTATTATTATTATTATTATTATTATTATTATTATTATTATTATTATTATTATTACTATTATTATTTTCTGTCCAAGCCCTTGAATCCTCTTCATAATACAACTCCTCTCGCCGGATTTTTCTTCTATTTTGAATTTCAAACAATCTACTCACATGCACATACACATGCACGTCTATTCCTTTATTTTTTTTATCTAGGGTTTTCTTTATGTTCTCAAACAAATATACATATACACGTTTCACTCACCAAAGAATGCAAGCCGCAATGCCCTCCATCGTGAGTCTTCCCATCGCGTATCAATACAATGCATGCACGGCTTCATCCGTTTCCTCCGCATTCAGGTTTCTCGTCCTAGGGTTTTCCTTTTGACTCTCAACTGGCTAGGTTATAAATAGTTAAGCTCTCCTCTGCATGAAGGGAATAGCCACTGCCGCCCACGTCTTTTTACACTCACGCACACAGAGCACTTTCCACAAACCTCCTTCCCTCAAAACCGCAGCTCACGTCCGAGAAGACAAGCTCCACCACCTCCCTCAAGTTCGTCTAACAGACCACCCAAGACCTTCCCCGTGACTCCCACCGTAAATCCCAGAAAATATCTCCATTGCCGTATTGGTTCACTTTTCCTCCACACACACAACCACTGCATGCCACCGGGAACCCACTGCACCACCTTGCCAAAGCCAAGCAAACCACGCCGCAGCTCCTCCCTCTGACCACCTCGTTGCCCAGATAGCCGAATCACTGCACGGCCTGCCCTCGGAAAAGCCATCAAGCCGCTGCCATCCTCCCCTGTTTTAGGCCCTCGAAATAGAGCACCCCCACTCAAACCGAGAACCACGTTTTGCCACATTTGGGCCGCGACGCCACCGTTGGCAGCAGCAGACGACGCCGGAGATCTATCCTCCACTGCCCTGTGACGCCACAGCAAGCCGCCACCTTTGCTCTGTAAGTTCAAGCCGTGTTCTCCCTCTCTTTCATCCCGTAAACTCTCCCTCTCTCATAACTCTCTCTCACTCTCAGTTGCTTAGCCGCCACTCGTCGGAGTTGACGCCGTGCCCAGCCACCAGAACCACCGTCGCGACTGCCTTCTTCCTCTCTCGGTGAGCATCGCACCACCCAACCCGAATGCATGCATCCCTTTCACGCGTAAACCAAACCGGATCATGCAACCCGTAAATCATTCTTTTTCTTTAGGTTAGTTATATTACAAAAATGCCCCTCTATTTTATTTTTCCCAAAATGCCCATGTACAGTATGTTATTTTCCAAAAATATCCTTGCTTATTTAAGACTAACGGGTAAGGATATTTTAGTGTCAGGAAGTGTTTAGGTTTAGAAAATATAGACTATTTTAGTAGTTAGGTTTTTAAATAGAATCACTTGTTTAATTAGAAATTTATGCAAAATACGTGTTTATTTTTTTATAGGCAACCGATTTCGTGCCGAAAATAGTGGATTAGCATTGCAAGGTAAGTAGCATGATCATATCCTTACGCGTATGTACAGTGAGCTGTTTGTCTTTTTATAAAAGATATTATGCATGTATGCCCTTTATTGGAAGCCCCTTTTTACGTACCCAAAACATGATAAAATTATGAAAAAGTCATGATTATTTGTGGAAGATTATTCATGAAATTATTTATGAAATGCATGTGAAAGATTATTCATAAAATTATTTATAAAATGCATGATTTTAAGTGAAAGATTATTCATAAAATTATTTAGGAAATGCATGATTTTAGGAGAGAGTTATTTCGTAAAATATTTATGAAAAATCATGATTTTATGCGATGAAACATGTATCACGACGTTTATGAAAGAATGCGATTTCGTTTGAAATCTATGATACGATATGACAAGTATGTATGTGATTTCTTTTGAAATCTATGAAATGACAAGTATGTATGTGATTTCTTTTGAAATCTATGAAATGACAAGTATGCAAGTATGATTTGATAAAATATGTAACGGCCTATGTTATGATATGAAAACGGTACCTATGTTATGGGCATATTGCATTGCCAGGTCGTGCATGCTGGTAGTGCACCTAGTATTGTCTTCCTTATGTATGGATTCCACAACCCGCGGCCACGGGCGGAATCGGAATCTATTTAGATTCGCTAACCCTAACTCACGGGGGTCAACAGTGGGTAACGGCCTATGATAAGTGAAAGATAAGTTAATGTTCATGCTCATGTTATTTATGCATGTATTTATGAATATGCACGCTTTTCAAGACACCTTATGTTTATTATGTTTACTCTATGATGTGTTTCTTATTGAGTATTCGACTCATTTTAGTTTGTTTTCATGTTTTTTTTTAAACCCCCAGGTGATGACATTTATGAAGATGAGACTGCAGGACAGGACTTGACTCCGGGAGGCAAGGCTGAGGCCTAGACAGATTTTGCTATGATTATTTCTATGGTTTAAATAAATTATTTTGATAAGCACATAAGACTTCTGTATTTCTTAATAAATGCTTCCGCAGACTTTATTTTGAATTTTCAGTATTTATTGAAGTTTGTTATTTTATGGAATTCTTTCGTATCTGGCGCGTTGTTAAAAAGGAAGAGCTTTTTATATTTAAGTTTAGTAGTAGCACACTGGCTCCTCGAAAATTCTAAAATGTCTTTTCGGGAACGGGGTGTTACAGGCTTCGATTGGAACGGGGATGGGCATATATACCATAAGGTCGTGGTAATACCGAAGGAAGCCCCGAGCGAAAAATTTCAACATCAAAACTTTGCAAGTTTGGACGCAATTGGTTTACTACTAAGCAAGGGCAAACTGGTTGAAATGTCACTAGTTTCGATGGGCTCAGGGATGTGACATACATACGATAAGGTCATGTGATGGGAACCATGATGGGCCTAGTCTTAAAGATCATGGAGACAATGCAAGGATTGATGCAATCCACTTGGGACGAGTTTAGCAAGAGCCCAACATTCAAGATGGGGCTTGAAGGATGAAGATCCAATTTTGATTCATTTGATCAGCTATGGAAGATGGCAACAACAAGACTTAAAGGCGTTGGGCTCTTGAAGGGTTTCAACTTATTTAATTCATTTAAAGAACTTATTTTATTAGTTTAGAATAATTGAGTTTATTATGGAAAGCACTTAAGGGGGCTTATGCAAGGGCATGTTGGGAAAATTATTATTTTATTGAACTAGGGTTAGGGTTACTGTAGCTGAGTTACTGTAGCGAGGTACTGTAGTCGCGGCATTGTTCATCCAGGGGCACTTTTGGAAGATGGGGTTTTATTTTGCCTAGGGTTTCATTAGGTTTTGCTTTAAATACTCTATGTAGCCTCATTCTAATCAGTTTATGAAGTTTATGAAATTTGATGAATTTATTCATTGTGAGTTGAGTTTATCTCCTCTTGTTCTTAATTGAACTTTTGAACTTATCAAAGGTAAATCACAACTTTTGTGGCGTTCCTCCTATCTGGGTTCTTGAGACGGGTTCTTCAACGGGTCTAGATTTTCATATAATCTAGGTTCTTGAAACGAGTTCTCATCAGGTCTAGGTTCTCCATCCTTGACTTGATTTTGGCTTTCTTGGGGTGTTTTCAAATTGATTGTGGGTTCAAGGGATTCCTTTTGTGACGCCCCCAAATTCCGCTTGGGATCGGACGGACATTTGAAGCGTCGAGACATGCAACACAAGGTTACCTGCCCCCGTTCATGACATATAAGATGCAATATTCCTAACGTGCATCTAGCATTATGCAATATTCGCAGCGGATAATTTTTCTTTTTAACAATACTATGCACCAAACCGAAATATCCCAAATACTTAAAACATACTTCATACATAATGACATACTAAACAGCTGAGATCACAATAATAGTCCATATGGTTGTGATCAAAAGAGTGCTGGAGATTGAACTCCACAAATATAAGTAGTAATCTGAGGTAACTGATGTACTACCATCTACGTCACACCATCGCTTAGTCAACCGTTTCCAGTTGGTCGATTCCCAGTTCTCCTTCAGATCCTGTAGCAAAATCTACCATTCGGGGGAAATGGTAATTGGGACTACCACAGTGAGATTTGATTACAAATCTCAGCAAGTTAACAGGAAACTTCCACACAGGTTAATGATGCATGCATGGCAGTAAAAGCATGAATGCAAAATCAAATCATAAGTAATCATGGCATAACTTGACATACAACATAACATAACTGGCATAACTTAAACTGAAACTAAAGCTTAGCATGAACGTGACTTGAAACATAACATGGACTTGAAACATAGCATAAACATGAACATGCATAATTTGAACTTGAACTTGAGCATGACATAACATAAATGAGAACTTGGAACATAACGTAAACGTGAACATAACATAACATGAACTTGGAACATAACGTGAACGTGAATATAACATAACATGAACTTGAAACATATTCTTGTCTCATGGGATTACCATGATTGCGTGAACGTAAACTTGAACGTAACATAACGTGAAACATGACTTGAACTTGGAATCTTATTCAATAAACTTAATCATTAACGTGACTATATGGGTGCTACACAGGTCCCCTTGAGCCGTGTGTTCCTGCCGATTACCGCATCACATCACAGGTGTCTATACCAGCTGTGAGTGCGTTAATACGTACTCCACAGTTGTTGTGGCCCCACGTATTCTACGTGTCACAATTGCTGTGTCTCACGTAGTGTATGCTCCACAGTTGTTGTGGCCCCATACTTCATGCTCCACAGTTGTTGTGGCCCCATGACTTATCTGTTTGTGCCACACTTGTTGTGGACACACATAACATAATGTGTGGCACCATCGGCGTTAGTGCCTGGCGCGCTCCGGTGACCAGCTAATTAGGCCCTATTCGCAACCTGTTGACTGTACTTCATCAACCCAGAGAATTTCACACCTATTTAGACACTCCAGCGTGAACAAAGGAGTTCCACTAGGATATTACCCCATCCTAGCGCTTAGGGTCGTGATTGACATGAATGACTTAACTAGCAGACATGACATTTCGTAACGTGACGTAACATGAACGTGACATAAAAGATAGAAATCTTGACGTAACATAACGTGACATGAACGTAGGACGACATGCATGACATACTTCGAGACATAAATGTAACAGAGAACATTTCATAACATGTCATACATGTAACATACAACATTTCGTAACATGGCATACCATATAACAGACAACATTTCTTAACATGGCGTAACATGTGACAATGAATATTACATGACAAGAAATACATGTAACAGATGGCATACTTAAGTTAACATGACATACTTGCAGTGTATAGCATGTATAGCAATACGTGACAGAATATCTTGTGTAACAGATGAATAATTCATGACAGAATAAATTCTGTGTAATAGATAAATATGAAATGACTTGGCATGGCACATATGATAACATGCATACATACAATTCAGTTCCCTTACTTATCACACATACACATTAAATTGATAGTAAGTTAAAAGCTAACTTACCTCGATCTTCGCGCTTCGAGACAAAACTCAAGTGCGATCACGGGAAACTGAAAGTAGTGATTTCTAAAAATTAAAACTTAATCACTAACAATTAGGAATATAGAAAAATATCAACTTAGAGTAAAATTACCATTTTACCCTCTACATGTGGGAAAATGACCATTTTACCCCTAACTTAAGGATTTTGCATCCTAACTCAAGGATTTTGCATCCTAACTCCAAAAATCACCAAAATTTACATACCTAATGTAAATTTTATCCTAAGCTCAAATATCAATTCAAAAAAAATTTAAAACTAAACACAACCATCAAAACTCTATATGGCCGAAACTTATAAGGCTATTTCCTTTGCTTTTTGTTGTAATTCTTTCAAATCTCAAAACTCATGATTAAACTAAAATTTTTCTTCTACTACACTCATAACATATTCTTAAGAATAATCATGTTTTGAATCATGAACAAAAGTCATCAAAATCACTAAAACCATACTTGAACTTTTTGGTTCCTCTTCTAAGTTCAAAACAGAATTTTGTTTCTAACTTGTTTTGATCAACCTCTTGATCCATGACTTATAAAGAAGTGATCTTCAAACCAAAACATCACATGGTTCAAAAAGGTGTCCCAAAACAGATCCAAGCTTCAAACTCAAGATCACATGGGTAAACATCAACCAAAACATAAATTTAGCCAAGAACATCATCACTTTGGCCTAACCGAATATCTCCTTGCATAAAATTTCATATGTTCGAAACTAACTTCAAATATCTTCAAAATAACATTCTAGCATGTATATAAGATGCTTAGGAT
>NC_049913.1:16550891-16684527 GCF_001411555.2 Juglans regia | reverse complement strand
TTGATTATCTTCTATTTCATTGTCAATTCATGTGTGCTTGAATTCAATTACTTGATTTTTACCGTTGAGTATTATTGTTTGAGATTTAATTAGATAGAGAAAAAAAATAAATAAATAAAAGAAGAAGAAGAAGAAGAAGAAGAAGATAAGAAAATGTAACATATTCAAAAGTTGTTACATAGTTACAACAAAGAGAAGGAAATACATTTATTGATTGAGCTTTATCATCAAAGGGGCTGAATACATCTATCTAGTTGGTATATTGTTTTATAGTTACTCTTTCCCTCGTATAAATTCTTTGAGTCTCGTGTCATTTTATTCTTTCCTTATTTATTGTTCTTGTTTCTTGAACCTATTGCTGATTGGAATAATATAAGGTTGTATCTTCTTGATTTCGTTCAACTAGTTCTTAAAGAACTTGAGCGAGAAAACTATTAAGGTAAAAGGCAAGAAAGTGTGAGACTATATCGGAAAAAAATCAATTAAGAGTGAAACACAAGTTGAGTGTCATTATTCGAGTGTAAACACGTAAGAGAGTGTGTGAGGTTTTCTACTAACATACTTTTTGTGCAATACATTATAATATCTCATAGGAGTGACTCATCACCAAAGGGGATGGCAGATAACTCATTATTTATGTTGCAAGTCATGCAACAACGGTTTGAGCAGTTGAATTTGGTGTTGAATGAAGTGAGGGATAGGATGGATCATCAAGATGCAGTAATTAGAAATCTACAAGGCATGAGAGATAGGAGGCAACGTGAGTCTAATGTTGAAAATGGGTATGAGAAAGAAGAGTATGGTGATTCTTTTGTTACGAGGCATGCATTCAATACACAAATTAAGATAAATGAAATAGAGCAGCAGAGCGAGAACATTTTTCATACTAGATATCACATCAACAATAAGGTATGTAGTATAATCATTGATTTGAGGAGTTGTATTAATTTGGCAACACTACTTTAGTGGAGAAATTGAATTTACCTACCTTGAAACACCCTAGACCATATAAGTTGCAGTGATTGAGTGATTGTGGAGAGGTTAGGGTAAATAAGCAAGTGCTAGTTTCTTTTTCAATTAAGAAATATCTGCATATGGTGCTTTGTGATGTAGTGCCTATGCATGCTAGCCATATTTTGTTGGAGAAGCCGTGGCAGTTTGATAGGAAGGTAATCCATGATGGGTTAAGGAACATGTGTAGTTTTGAAAAAAATAGAAAAACAATCAAACTTGCTCATTTAACTCCAACACAGGTCCATGGGGACCAATTGAAATTAAAAAGTGAGGTTACTAAAAAAAAAAAGAGTGAAAATAAGAGTGATAAAAAAAGGAAAGAGTGACAGTGAGAGTGATCAAAAAAGAAAAAGTGAAAACGAGAGTGATAAAAAAAGAAAGAGTGAGAGTGAGAGTGATCAAAAAAGAAAAAGTGAAAAAGAGATTGAGCTAAAAAGCATGAGTGAAAGTGGGATTGAGCTAAAAAGCAAGATTGAAGGTGAGATTGAGAAAAAAGAAAATAGTGAGGTCGAAATGGAGAAAGAGAAAAATGAGAGAAAAAAAAGGGTGAAACTGACACCTCAAGAAAAAGAGAGAATGAGTTGAAAAATAATTGTGAGGTCGAGAGTACAAAAAAGATGAAGAAAAAGAGAGTGAGAGGAAAAAAGAGAATGAGGCTGAAACATCAAGAGAAAGAGAGAGTGAAAAAAATAGAGAGGTGGTTGAGAGTCAAGAAAAAAGAGTAGAGTCACGAGGGAAAAAAGAAAGAGAGATTGCAAGAAGAAACAGAAAAACAAAAGTGAGTTTCTATACTAAGGCAAGCTTTTATACTAACGAATTTAATGACTCTTTGCCTAGTGTTGTTATTTCTTTGTTGCATGGATATGAGGTCATGATTCCTACATGTGTGTTTAGTGGATTGCCACCTATTAGGGAGATAGAGCACTACATTGATTTTGTGCCAGGTGCGACAATTCCTACCCGACCCTTCTTTGAAGAACATGTGTCATTAACGCACTTGAAGAGACAAGGTAAGTTTAATAGAATGCATGCCAAGTGGGTTCAATTTATTGAGATATTTCCTCATGGAATCAAGTACACACAAGTCAAGGAAAATTTTGTGGTTGATGCTTTAGCAATAAGGTATGTCCATGTCTTCATTTTAGATGCAAAATTGTTGAGACTTGAATATGATAAGGAATTGCATGCTAATGATGATGACTTTTCTAGTGTGTATGGAACATGTGAGAAGCCATCGTTTGGTAAGTTTTATTAAGTAGATTGGTACTTGTTTAGAGAGAATAGATTTTGCGTGCCTACTAGTTTTATACGTAAGTTGCTTGTGTGTGATAGACATGGTGGTTCGTTCGATAACTTTGGTGTAAGGAAGACTTTCAATGTGTTGCATGAGCGTTTGTGAGAGTATCATTTGTCATTCATTGATATGTTGCATAAACGTTTGTGGAAGTATCATTTGTCATTCATTAACGTGTTGCATGAACATTTGTGGGAGTATTGCTTGCCATTCATTGAGTTTGTATATAATTGGAATGGTCATTTTGGTGTAAGGAAAGTTTTATGTGTGTTTCATGAACATTTGTGGGAGTATCATTTGCCATTCATTGAATTGCTACATGGACGTTTGTAGGAATATCATTTGCCCTTATGATAGGAACCAAGGTGGGCCTAATTTTAAAGATATGTTGCATGTTCCAGATTGGCCAAATACAAGTTCAAGAGCTTAAATGATGAAAATTCAGCTTTGATTCATTTGATAAACTATGGAAAGGGCAACAACATGACTTAAAGACTTTGGGCACTTTTGAAGGGTTTCAATTTATTTAATTCATTTAAAGAACTTATTTTATTAGTTTAGAATAATTGAGTTTATTATGGGAAGCACTTAAGGGGGCCTATGTAAGGACATGTTGGGAAAGTTATTATTTTATTGAACTAGGATTAGGGTTACTGTAGCCGAGTACTGTAGTTCCATACAATAGATGCGGTACTGTTCATCCAGGGGTATTTTTGGAAGATGAGGTTTTATTTTGGCTAGGGTTTCATTAGGTTTTACTTTAAATACTCTATGTACCTCATTTTAATCAGTTTATGAAGTTTATGAAATTTGATGAATTTATTCATTGTGAGTTGAGTTTTACTCCTCTTGTTTTTAATTGAACTTTTAAACTTATCAAAGGTAAATCACAACCTTTGTAGCGTTCCTCCTTTGTAATCTGGGTTCTTGAGACGTATTTTTCAACGGGTCTAGATTTTAATATAATCTAGGTTCTTGGAACGAGTTCTCATCGGGTCTAGGTTCTCCATCCATTGACTTGATTTTGGCTTTGTTGGGGAGTTTTCAAATTGATTGTGAGTTCAAGGGATTCCTTTCCCGCGGGTTCATATCATTTGGTATTCAGAGCAAGGTTTCCAATCAGAGAAAAGAAAGGAAAGGAAAGGCAAGGAAAAGAAAAGAAAAGAAAGGAAAAGAAAATTCAAAAAAAAAAAAAAAAGAGGAGAAGAAGAAGAAAAGAGAAGGTAGCATATTCAAAGTTGCTACATAGTTACAACAAAGAGAAAAAAAAGTATTTGTTGATTGAGTTTTTATCATCATATGAGCTGAATACATCTTTTTAGTTGGTATTTTGTTTTATAATTACTCTTTCCCTAAATTCCTTGAGTCTCGTGTCATTTGTTTCATTCCTTGTTTCTTTGATCTATATTACTGGTTGGAATAATACAAGGTTGTGTTGTTTTGATTTTAGTTCAACTAGTTCTTAAATAACTTGAGCGGGAAAACTATTGAGGTCAAAGGCAAGAGAGTGTGAGACTATTATCGGGAAAAAGCCATTAAGAGTGAAACACGAGTGGAGTGCCATTATTCAAGTGTAAACACGTAAGGGAGTGTGTGAGGTTTTCCACAAACATTCTTTTTGTGCAGCACATTATGATGTCTCATAGAAGTGACTCATCACCAAAAGGTGTGGCAGATAACTCATCATTTGTTTTGCAAGCCATGCAACAACAGTTTAAGCGGTTGAACTTGGTGTTGGGTGAAGTGAGGGATAGTATGGATAATTAAGAAGCAGTGATTAGAAATCTGCAAAGTGAGAGAGATAGGAGGCGACGTGAGCCTAGTATTGAGAATGGGTATGAAAATGGAGAGTATGGTGCGGATGAGGAAGGCCTAACATTTGAAGTTGGATTGGATAGACATAGAGGAGTTAGGCGTGGAAGAAGACTTAGGGAAAACCCAGGGGGTCGAGATAGAGTAGATAAGAACCTTGGGAGCATCAAAATGAAAATATCATCATTCCAAGGTAGAACTGACCCTAAAGTTTATTTAGAGTGGGAGAAAAGAATAGAGTTGGTGTTTGATTGTCATAATTACTCTGAGGAGAAGAAGGTGAAGTTGGCTGTAATTGAGTTCACTGATTATGCAATTATTTGGTGGGATCAATTAGTATCCAATAGGAGGAGGAATCTTGAGAGGCCTGTAGAAACATGGAGAGAGTTGAAAGCTATCATGAGGCGGAGATTTGTACCTAGCCACTACTATAGAGACCTCTACCAAAAACTTTAAAATCTTTCACAGGGGTCTAAGAGTGTAGAGGATTACCATAAGGAGATGGAGTTGGTTATGATTCGGGCTAATGTAGTGGAGGATCATGAGGCCACAATGAAAAGATTTTTGAGTGGGTTGAATAGGAAGATAGCCAATGTAGTTAAGTTGCAACATTATGTGGAGGTAGAGGATATGGTGCACATGGCTATGAAGGTGGAGAGGCGGCTAAAAGGAAATGGCACATCAATGTATACTTCGGTTTCTAGTACTCATTGGAAACCAAAGTGGGACAAAAATGATCAAGTTGTTACAATGGGAAAGACCAAACCACCTAAGAGAAAAGATTTGGGTGAGGCTGAAACCTCAAGAAGAAAAGAGAATGAGTTGAAAAATAATTGTGAGACTGAGATTTCAAAACAAGTGGAGAAGAGTGAAAGAAAAAGAGAGTGTGAAAAGAACAAAGAGAATGAGAGGAAAAAAGAGAATGAGGCCAAAACATAAAAAGAAAGAGAGAGTGAAAAAGAAAATAGAGAGGTGGTTGAGAGTCAAGAAAAAAGAGTTGAGCCACAAGAGGAAAAAGAAATAGAGATTGCAGAGAGAAATAGAAAGACAAAAGTGAGTTTTTATGCTAAGGCCAACTTTTATAATAACGAATTTAACGACTCTTTGCCTAGTGTTGTTGTTTCTTTGTTGTAGGGATATAAGGTCCTGATTCCTAGCGGTGTGTTTAGTGGATTGCCACCTATTTGGGATATAGAGCACAACATTGATTTTGTGCCAGGTGCGACAAATCCTACCCGACCTTTTTTTGAAGAACATGAGACATTGACACACATAAGGGGACAAGGTATGTTGTTAACTAGAATGCATGCTAAGTGGGAGGACTGTGTTAAGACTTTTCCTCATGTATTCAAATATACACAAGATGTGGAAAATTTTTTGGTTGATGCTTTAGCAAGAAGGTATGTCCTTGTCTTCATTTTAGATGCAAAATTGTTGAGACTTGAATATGATAAAGAATTGCATGCTAATGATGATGACTTTGCTAGTGTGTATGGAACATATGATAAAGCATCGTTCGGTAAGTTCCATAAACTAGATTGGTACTTGTTTAGAGAGAATAGACTTTGTGTGCCTGCTAGTTTTATGCGGAAGTTGCTTGTGTGTTATAGACATGGTGGTTTGTTGGGTAGCCTTGGTGTATGGAAGACTTTTGTTGTGTTGTATGAACGTTTTTGGGACTATCATTTGCCATTCAATGACTTGTTTCATGGACGTTTCTGGAAGTATCATTTTTTATTCATTGATATGTTGCATGAACCTTTGTGGAAGTATCATTTGCCATACATTGACGTGTTGCATGAACGTTTGAGGGAGTATCATTTGCGTTTCATTGAGTTTGCATATAATTGGAGTGGTCATTCTAGTGAAAATAAGATTTCAGACATGTTGCATGAACGTTTATGGAGTATCATTTGCCATTCATTGACTTGTTGCATGAACGTTTGCGGAAGTATCATTTGCCATTCATTGAGTGTGCATATTAGAGTGGTCATTTTGGTTCTAGGAAGACTTTATATGTGCTTCATGAACATTTGTGGGAGTATTGTTTACCATTCATTGAGTTTACATATAATTGGAGTGTTCATGCTACTACTAAATTTTCACCAATTGAAATTGTTTGTATACTTAATCCATTTCCTCCTTCAGATTTAAAGTCTTTACCAATTGATGATATGAGTAGCTTGGATGGACTATTCCAAATTCTTGAACAAATTATTGAAAATGCATATCTAATGGATCTTCCAGGTAAGTATCATGTTTCTACTATTTTCAATGTTACTAACCATTTTCCCTTTGATCCAGGTGGAGATTCGAGGTCGAATCCTTTTGAGGAGAGGGGGAATGATGGGAACCAAGATGAGCCTAGTCTTAAAGATCATTTACAACTTCCAGATGGGCCAAGAAGATCAAGGAGACAATGTAATGATTGATGCAATCCACTTGGGACAAGTTTAGCACGAGCCCAACATTCAAGATGGGGCTTGAAGGATGAAGATCCAGTTTTAATTCATTTGATCAGCTACAGAAAAGGGCAACGACAAGACTTAAAGGCTTTGGGCTCTTGAAGGGTTTCAACTTATTTAATTCATTTAAAGAACTTATTTTATTAGTTTAGAATAATTGAGATTATTATGGGAAGCACTTAAGGGGGCTTCTACAAGGGCATGTTGGGAAAATTATTATTTTATTGAACTAGGGTTAGGGTTACTGTAGCCAGGCACTGTAGCCGCGGCACTATTCATCTAGGGGTACTTTTGGAAGATGGGGTTTTATTTTGGCTAGGGTTTTATTAGGTTTTGCTTTAAATACTCTATGTAGCCTCATTCTAATCAGTTTATGAAGTTTATGAACTTTGATGAATTTATTTATTGTGAGTTGAGTTTTACTCCTCTTGTTCTTAATTGAACTTTTGAACTTATCAAAGGTAAATCACAACCTTTGTGGCGTTCCTCCTTTGTAATCTGGGTTCTTGAGACGGGTTCTTCAACGGGTCTAGATTTGAATATAACCTAGGTTCTTGAAACGAGTTCTCATCGGGTCTAGGTTCTCCATCCATTGACTTGATTTTAGCTTTCTTGAGGAGTTTTCAAATTGATTGTGGCTTCAAGGGAATTCATTCCCGCAGGTTCATATCAGGTAGATAATGTTCTTCATGAGATAATGCCTTCCTCTCGTAGCCCACACTATTCTTATCTATAACCATCACATGGTTACACAGAATAACTACCACCATATAAGAGAAGGGTATAACAATCCCAAAGGTTACGGCCTAAACTTAATGACTTCTAAACTAACATTTTAGGATACTAAATTTTGTTCAAGTGAAATCACTACTTTCTTTACTGCTCAAAGAGTTATTCACCATAGATATATATCTACCACATAAATTCTGTCATTCCTTAAGTGTCTCATTCTAATCAACAAATAGTAATGGAGTCCTTCCGCAAAGTAGGTTGAGTCATACCGATATACTCTCTGAATCTAAAACTTCAAGTAGATAATCTTCCAAACCTTCCTTAGAAAAATATAAGCGATACACTTCAAGTGTCCTTGTAATTTAGTTGGAAAATTTAATCCATACATAACTAAAATCACTTTCTCTATTTTCTCAAGGAATTCCATTTGTCTTGGACTAGCTTACTTCTTCACATTCAAAATGAATTGTTCCTCCTCCTAGGTGATACCACAATAATCGTTCAGGTATTAATTTAATCCCAAGACTTTCTCTCTTATGATTGACATAGCTCTAATATACATCATGAACTGCCTCTTATTCTGACTCTAATCAAAAGAATATGTTCCTATTGTTCACGTAAATCCTTAAGACCAAGATTTTACCACCCATATAAAAGTCGCAAATATAAGGGCAATTTATGCATCCACGAAGACAATGTTTCGCCAGAAACCAATATGAGGTTGAATTTTTTTCGCTTGAGGGCTTCCTATGGTACTACCATGACCTTATGGTAGCATGCCACCTCCCCGGGCCAATCGGTGTTGGTCACAACTTTACCACTTTGCCCTTGCTTAGTAGTAAAACAATTGAGTGCAAAGTTGCAAAGTGATAAGGTTGGAATTTTTTGCTTGGCGAGTAACTATAGTACTACAATGACCTTATGGCATGTAGGCCTCATCCTCAAGCCAATCTCAGCCAGTCTACCACTGTGCCCTTTCTTAGTATTAGACCAATGGAGTGCGAAGTTGCAAAGTTATGAGGTTGGAAGTTCTCACTCGTGAGCTTTCTATGTACCATGACCTTATGATATGTATGCCTCATCCCTAGGCCAATCAAAGTCGATCACAATTTTACCACTTTGCCCTTGCATAGTAGTAAAACAATTGACTACAAAGTTGAAAAGTTGAGGTTGGAGTTTTTCACTCCGGGGCTAAGTCTTTGAATAGGCATGAAATTATAGTACGTATGTGATATGAACCCACGGGAAAGAAATCCCTTGAACCCACAATCAATTTGAAAACTCTCCAAGAAAGCCAAAATCAAGTCAATGAATGGAGAATCTAGACTCGATGAGAACTCGTTTCAAGAACCTAGATTATATTAAAATCTAGACCCGTTGAAGAACCCGTCTCAAGAACACAGATTACAAAGGAGGAATGCCACAAAGGTTGTGATTTACCTTTGATAAGTTCAAAAGTTCAATTAAGAACAAGAGGAGTAAAACTCAACTCACCTTGAATAAATTCATCAAATTTCATAAACTGCTTAACATGAGGCAACAAAGTGTATTTAAACTAAAACCTAATTAAAACCCTAGCAAACCCAATGCCCAATCTTCCAAAAATACCCCTGAGTGAACACTGCCAAAGCTACTGTACGGCGCTACAGTACTCAGCTACAGTAACCCTAACCCTAACTCTAGTTCAATAAAATAATAACTTTCCCAACATGCCCTTGCATAGGCCCCCTTAAGTGCTTCCCATAATAAACCCAATTCTTCTAAACTAATAAAAGAAGTGCTTTAAATGAATTAAATAAGTTGAAAGCCTTTAAGTGCCCAAAGCCTTTAAGTCATGTTGTTGCCCTTTCTATAACTTATCAAAACTGAATCTTCATCATTTAAGCTCTTGAACTTGTATTTGGCCAATCTGGAACATGCAACATATCTTTAAAACTAGGCCCACCTTGGTTCCCATCATTCCCCCTCTCCTCAAAATGATTCGACCTCGAATCTCCACCTAGATCAAAGGGAAAAATGTTAGTAACATTATCATTAATTTCATAAGCATTATCATTAATTTGTTCAAGAATTTGAAAAAATCCATCCAAGCTACTCCTGTTGTCAACAGATAATGGTATTAAATCTAAAGGAGTAAATGCATTAAGTCTATAAACAATTTCAAAAGGTGAAAATTTAGTAGTAGCATGAACACTCCAATTATATGTAAACTCAATGAATGTCAAACAATACTCCAACAAATGTTCATGAAACACATCTAAAGTCCTCCTCACCCCAAAATGACCACACAAATTATATGCAAACTCAATGAAAGACAAATGATGCTCCCGTAAACGTTTATGCAACAAGTCAATGAATGGCAAATGATACTCCCACAAACGTTCATGCAACACATTTAAAATCTTATTTACACCAAAATGACTACTCCAATTATATGAAGACTCAATGAATGGCAAGCAATACTCCCACAAACGTTCATGCAACACATCAATGAATGAAAAATGATACTTCCACAAACGTCCATGCAACACGTTATTGAATGGCAATTGATATTCCCAAAAACGTTCATGCAACACAATGAAAGTCTTCCTTACATCAAGGTTACCCAATAAACCACCATGTCCATCACACACAAGCAACTTACGCATAAAACTAGTAGGCACACAAAATCTATTCTTTCTAAACAAGTACCAATCTAGTTTATAGAACTTACCAAATGATGCTTTCTCACATGTTCCATACACACTAGCAAAGTCATCATCATTGGCATGCAATTCCTTATCATGCAATTCCTTATCATATTCAAGTCTCAACAATTTTGCATCTAAAATGAAGATAATGACATACCTTCTTGCAAAAACATCAACCACAAAATTTTCCATACCTTGTGTGTATTTGAATACATGAGGAAAAGTCTCAATACAATCTTCCCGCTTAGCACGCATTATAGTCGACAACTTACCTTGTCCCTTTAAGTGCGTCAAGAACTCATGTTCTTCCAAGAAAGGTCGGTTAGGAATTGTCGCACCTGGCACAAAATCAATGTAGTGCTCTATCTCCCTAATAGGTGGCAATCCACTAAATACACCGCTAGGAATCACGACCTCATATCCCTGCAACAAAGAAACAACAACACTAGGCAAAGAGTCGTTAAATTCGTTATTATAAAAGTTGGCCTTAGCATAAAAACTCACTTTTGTCTTTCTATTTCTCTCTGCAATCTCTATTTCTTTTTCCTCTTGTGGCTCAACTCTTTTTTCTTGACTCTCAACCACCTCTCTATTTTCTTTTTCACTCTCTCTTTCTTTTTATGTTTTGGCCTCATTCTCTTTTTTCCTCTCATTCTCTTTGTTCTTTTCACACTCTCTTTTTCTTTCACTCTTCTCCACTTGTTTTGAAATCTCAGTCTCACAATTATTTTTCAACTCATTCTCTTTTCTTCTTGAGGTTTCAGCCTCACCCAAATCTTTTCTCTTAGGTGGTTTGGTCTTTCCCATTGTAACAACTTGATCATTTTTGTCCCACTTTGGTTTCCAATGAGTACTAGAAACCGAAGTATACATTGATGTGCCATTTCCTTTTAGCCGCCTCTCCACCTTCATAGCCATGTGCACCATATCCTCTACCTCCACATAATGTTGCAACTTAACTACATTGGCTATCTTCCTATTCAACCCACTCAAAAATCTTTTCATTGTGGCCTCATGATCCTCCACTACATTAGCCCGAATCATAACCAACTCCATCTCCTTATGGTAATCCTCTACACTCTTAGACCCCTGTGAAAGATTTTAAAGTTTTTGGTAGAGGTCTCTATAGTAGTGGCTAGGTACAAATCTCCGCCTCATGATAGCTTTCAACTCTCTCCATGTTTCTACAGGCCTCTCAAGATTCCTCCTCCTATTGGATACTAATTGATCCCACCAAATAATTGCATAATCAGTGAACTCAATTACAGCCAACTTCACCTTCTTCTCCTCAGAGTAATTATGACAATCAAACACCAACTCTATTCTTTTCTCCCACTCTAAATAAACTTTAGGGTCAGTTCTACCTTGGAATGATGATATTTTCATTTTGATGCTCCCAAGGTTCTTATCTACTCTATCTCGACCCCCTGGGTTTTCCCTAAGTCTTCTTCCACGCCTAACTCCTCTATGTCTATCCAATCCAACTTCAAATGTTAGGCCTTCCTCATCCGCACCATACTCTCCATTTTCATACCCATTCTCAATACTAGGCTCACGTCGCCTCCTATCTCTCTCACTTTGCAGATTTCTAATCACTGCTTCTTAATTATCCATACTATCCCTCACTTCACCCAACACCAAGTTCAACCGCTTAAACTGTTGTTGCATGGCTTGCAAAACAAATGATGAGTTATCTGCCACACCTTTTGGTGATGAGTCACTTCTATGAGACATCATAATGTGCTGCACAAAAAGAATGTTTGTGGAAAACCTCACACACTCCCTTACGTGTTTACACTTGAATAATGGCACTCCACTCGTGTTTCACTCTTAATGGCTTTTTCCCGATAATAGTCTCACACTCTCTTGCCTTTGACCTCAATAGTTTTCCCGCTCAAGTTATTTAAGAACTAGTTGAACTAAAATCAAAACAACACAACCTTGTATTATTCCAACCAGTAATATAGATCAAAGAAACAAGGAATGAAACAAATGACACGAGACTCAAGGAATTTAGGGAAAGAGTAATTATAAAACAAAATACCAACTAAAAAGATGTATTCAGCTCATATGATGATAAAAACTCAATCAACAAATACTTTTTTTTCTCTTTGTTGTAACTATGTAGCAACTTTGAATATGCTACCTTCTCTTTTCTTCTTCTTCTCCTCTTTTTTTTTTTTTTTTTTTTTGAATTTTCTTTTCCTTTCTTTTCTTTTCTTTTCCTTGCCTTTCCTTTCCTTTCTTTTCTCTGATTGGAAACCTTGCTCTGAATACCAAATGATATGAACCCGCGGGAAAGGAATCCCTTGAACTCACAATCAATTTGAAAACTCCCCAACAAAGCCAAAATCAAGTCAATGGATGGAGAACCTAGACCCGATGAGAACTCGTTCCAAGAACCTAGATTATATTAAAATCTAGACCCGTTGAAAAATACGTCTCAAGAACCCAGATTACAAAGGAGGAACGCTACAAAGGTTGTGATTTACCTTTGATAAGTTTAAAAGTTCAATTAAAAACAAGAGGAGTAAAACTCAACTCACAATGAATAAATTCATCAAATTTCATAAACTTCATAAACTGATTAAAATGAGGTACATAGAGTATTTAAAGTAAAACCTAATGAAACCCTAGCCAAAATAAAACCTCATCTTCCAAAAATACCCCTGGATGAACAGTACCGCATCTATTGTATGGAACTACAGTACTCGGCTACAGTAACCCTAATCCTAGTTCAATAAAATAATAACTTTCCCAACATGTCCTTACATAGGCCCCCTTAAGTGCTTCCCATAATAAACTCAATTATTCTAAACTAATAAAATAAGTTCTTTAAATGAATTAAATAAATTGAAACCCTTCAAAAGTGCCCAAAGTCTTTAAGTCATGTTGTTGCCCTTTCCATAGTTTATCAAATGAATCAAAGCTGAATTTTCATCATTTAAGCTCTTGAACTTGTATTTGGCCAATCTGGAACATGCAACATATCTTTAAAATTAGGCCCACCTTGGTTCCTATCATAAGGGCAAATGATATTCCTACAAACGTCCATGTAGCAATTCAATGAATGGCAAATGATACTCCCACAAATGTTCATGAAACACACATAAAACTTTCCTTACACCAAAATGACCATTCCAATTATATACAAACTCAATGAATGGCAAGCAATACTCCCACAAATGTTCATGCAACACGTTAATGAATGACAAATGATACTTCCACAAACGTTTATGCAACATATCAATGAATGACAAATGATACTCTCACAAACGCTCATGCAACACATTGAAAGTCTTCCTTACACCAAAGTTATCGAACGAACCACCATGTCTATCACACACAAGCAACTTACGTATAAAACTAGTAGGCACGCAAAATCTATTCTCTCTAAACAAGTACCAATCTACTTAATAAAACTTACCAAACGATGGCTTCTCACATGTTCCATACACACTAGAAAAGTCATCATCATTAGCATGCAATTCCTTATCATATTCAAGTCTCAACAATTTTGCATCTAAAATGAAGACATGGACATACCTTATTGCTAAAGCATCAACCACAAAATTTTCCTTGACTTGTGTGTACTTGATTCCATGAGGAAATATCTCAATAAATTGAACCCACTTGGCATGCATTCTATTAAACTTACCTTGTCTCTTCAAGTGCGTTAATGACACATGTTCTTCAAAGAAGGGTCGGGTAGGAATTGTCGCACCTGGCACAAAATCAATGTAGTGCTCTATCTCCCTAATAGGTGGCAATCCACTAAACACACATGTAGGAATCATGACCTCATATCCATGCAACAAAGAAATAACAACACTAGGCAAAGAGTCATTAAATTCGTTAGT
The DNA here is from genome assembly GCF_001411555.2 of Juglans regia. NCBI lineage: Eukaryota > Viridiplantae > Streptophyta > Magnoliopsida > Fagales > Juglandaceae > Juglans > Juglans regia. Next base: position 16,670,660 of record NC_049913.1, on the reverse strand, counting down.
ATAAAAGCTTGCCTTAGTATAGAAACTCACTTTTGTTTTTCTGTTTCTTCTTGCAATCTCTCTTTCTTTTTTCCCTCGTGACTCTACTCTTTTTTCTTGACTCTCAACCACCTCTCTATTTTTTTCACTCTCTCTTTCTCTTGATGTTTCAGCCTCATTCTCTTTTTTCCTCTCACTCTCTTTTTCTTCATCTTTTTTGTACTCTCGACCTCACAATTATTTTTCAACTCATTCTCTCTTTTTCTTGAGGTGTCAGTTTCACCCTTTTTTTTCTCTCATTTTTCTCTTTCTCCATTTCGACCTCACTATTTTCTTTTTTCTCAATCTCACCTTCAATCTTGCTTTTTAGCTCAATCCCACTTTCACTCATGCTTTTTAGCTCAATCTCTTTTTCACTTTTTCTTTTTTGATCACTCTCACTCTCACTCTTTCTTTTTTTATCACTCTCGTTTTCACTTTTTCTTTTTTGATCACTCTCACTGTCACTCTTTCCTTTTTTTATCACTCTTATTTTCACTCTTTTTTTTTTTAGTAACCTCACTTTTTAATTTCAATTGGTCCCCATGGACCTGTGTTGGAGTTAAATGAGCAAGTTTGATTGTTTTTCTATTTTTTTCAAAACTACACATGTTCCTTAACCCATCATGGATTACCTTCCTATCAAACTGCCACGGCTTCTCCAACAAAATATGGCTAGCATGCATAGGCACTACATCACAAAGCACCATATGCAGATATTTCTTAATTGAAAAAGAAACTAGCACTTGCTTATTTACCCTAACCTCTCCACAATCACTCAATCACTGCAACTTATATGGTCTAGGGTGTTTCAAGGTAGGTAAATTCAATTTCTCCACTAAAGTAGTGTTGCCAAATTAATACAACTCCTCAAATCAATGATTATACTACATACCTTATTGTTGATGTGATATCTAGTATGAAAAATGTTCTCGCTCTGCTGCTCTATTTCATTTATCTTAATTTGTGTATTGAATGCATGCCTCGTAACAAAAGAATCACCATACTCTTCTTTCTCATACCCATTTTCAACATTAGACTCACGTTGCCTCCTATCTCTCATGCCTTGTAGATTTCTAATTACTGCATCTTGATGATCCATCCTATCCCTCACTTCATTCAACACCAAATTCAACTGCTCAAACCGTTGTTGCATGACTTGCAACATAAATAATGAGTTATCTGCCATCCCCTTTGGTGATGAGTCACTCCTATGAGATATTATAATGTATTGCACAAAAAGTATGTTAGTAGAAAACCTCACACACTCTCTTACGTGTTTACACTCGAATAATGACACTCAACTTGTGTTTCACTCTTAATTGATTTTTTTCCGATATAGTCTCACACTTTCTTGCCTTTTACCTTAATAGTTTTCTCGCTCAAGTTCTTTAAGAACTAGTTGAACGAAATCAAGAAGATACAACCTTATATTATTCCAATCAGCAATAGGTTCAAGAAACAAGAACAATAAATAAGGAAAGAATAAAATGACACGAGACTCAAAGAATTTATACGAGGGAAAGAGTAACTATAAAACAATATACCAACTAGATAGATGTATTCAGCCCCTTTGATGATAAAGCTCAATCAATAAATGTATTTCCTTCTCTTTGTTGTAACTATGTAACAACTTTTGAATATGTTACATTTTCTTATCTTCTTCTTCTTCTTCTTCTTCTTCTTTTATTTATTTATTTTTTTTCTCTATCTAATTAAATCTCAAACAATAATACTCAACGGTAAAAATCAAGTAATTGAATTCAAGCACACATGAATTGACAATGAAATAGAAGATAATCAATGGAATCACACTCCAAACAATTGACAAACTTAGAGATACAATAAACCCTAGAATTATGAAACCCTAGCTAATGCAAATTTTAGCCTAACTAAAAACCCTAAGAATTTCGGCAGCCAACTTTTTGCTTTTTTATTTTTTTTTGTTTTTGCAACCCCAGAACAATGAAGCCCTAGAATCAAAATTAATGATGCAAGAATTAAAAGATAGAATCAGACCTGATTGAAAACCTTGCTCTGAACACCAAATGATACGAACTTGTGGGAATGAAATCTATTAAACCCACAATCAACTTGAAAACTCACCCAAGAAAGCCAAAATCAAGTTAATGGATGGAGAATTTAGACCCGTAGAGAACTCATTTCAAGAATCTAGATTATATTAAAATCTAGACCCATTGAAGAACCTGTCTCGAGAACCCATATTACAAGGAGGAACACAACAAATGTTGTGATTTACCTTTGATAAATTCAAAAATTCAATCAAGAACAAGAGAAATAAAACTCAACTTACAATAAATAAATTCATCAAATTTTATAAACTTGTTAAAATGAGGCTACAAAGGGGTAATTAAAACAAAACCTAATCAAACTCTAGCCAAAATAAAGCCCCTTTTACCCAAAATGCCCCTAGATGAACAATGCCGCAACTACAATGTCGCGACTACAGTAACGCTACAGTAACCTCTTGAAACCCTAGCTCCTAAAAGGTAATTTTCTAAATAAGTCATTGGCCAAAATACAAAACCTTCCCAAAAACTCTAGTTCATAAGAAATAATAATTTTTCCAACTTGCCCTTGAATAGGTGCTCCCTTAAATCATTCTCATAATAAATCTAATTATTCTAAACTAATAAAATAAGTCATTTAAATAAATTAAACAAGTTGAAAGCCTTCAAGTGCCCAAAGCCTTTAAGTTATGTTGTTGCCCTCTTCCATAACTTGTATCAAATGAATCAAAACTGGATCTTCATCCTTCAAGTCCATCTTGAATGTTGGGCTCTTGCTAGACTTGTCCCAAGTGGATTGTATTGCCTTATTTATCTTTTTGGCTCTTGATCTTGTGATTGATCAATCTGGAACTTGCAAAAGATGTTTAAGACTAGACCCACTTTGGTTCCCATCAGATAGTGAGTTCAGATGAGATGATAGATGATTTTAGATGAAAGTTGAAAGTTGAATAAAATATTATTAGAATATTATTTTTAATATTATTATTATTTTGATATTTGAAAAAGTTAAATTATTTATTATATTTTGTGTAAAAACTTAAAAAAAATTATAATGATGAAATAAAATAAAACTAACTTTCTTTTGCATGATAATCCAGAATGGGTCAGAAATGATTCAAGGAAAATACTATTTTCACATAAGATTTCTATCGAAATCTTGTATCGAATTTTATTTTATTTTTAACTTTTTTTACTAAATGAGTAAAGAAATGTTTTTAAATGAATTTATAATTTTTTGGTATTTTTTAAAAATATTTTAAGTGTTTATAAAGGTGATTGAAAAAAGAAAAAAAAAATCAAATATTCTACTCAGCCTCCGATTCGCTACCCGCACGCCACACTCCTGACGTGGCCGAACCCGGTTCCTGTCCACGTCACGGTTCTTTCTCTACTCAATCCCGAGCTGCTTCACTCTCCCGGATATGCATCTCACGCCACTCGACGAAACGCATCTCCATCTTCGAGCCTCATCTCCATCTTCGAGCCTGAGAACTCTCCCTCTTCGAGCCGAATCTCCATCTTCGAGCCTCAGAACTCTCCCTCTCGAACCTCATACTCATCCCGACGGCCTAACCCCAAAATCCCCAAAATCTCTGAAACCCTAGAAAATCTCCAAAATCTCCGAAACCCTAGAAAATCTCCAAAATCTCCCAAACCCTAGAAACAACTAAAGAGAAGATATGCATTTTATTTCACCCCTTCTCTCTCCCCCTTTCAGCCCGAAGCCACTGGATTCCCTGGAGCCTAACCTTTGAAGACCCATCTCCCTCACCCCTTCAGTAGAAGAAATTTCGGCGAAGGTAATTTGTTTTTTTCCAATTCGTTTTAAATGTCTACCTTTGAAGACCCATCTCTCATTTTTGTTTATGCATTATTTTTGGAGACACAAGGACTGATTCGCCACAACCGTTTGAAGACCCATCTCGCTGACTCCCTTCAGTTTTTCAGTTTGAAGAAATCTCTGTGAAAGGTAATTTTTGTTTCAAATTCAGTTTATGCATCTACCTTTGTGTCAATGCCAATTGAAAACCCTAGTATTTTTTGTATTCCAAATAAAAAACCCATTAGAAATTAGGTTACATCCCTTGTAAATTACATTTTGTTTTTGTAAAAGCTCTGTTATGAACAATGTTAAGTGTTGAATGTAAAATAATTGCCAAGTAAACAGTTAGCAATTTGCGAAAATATTTTATGCCAGATAGTTTTGTTAGTTGTACCTAAATCTTATGTCTGTATTAATTTGTATTTTAGTAAATTATATGCCTCTTGTTGGCTGTTTAAAACAATTCTCTCATGATCTCATTGTATTTATGCTAATGTGTAGTCAGAAGTGGTCTGCATATGTGACAATTTTTTTTTTAGTTACTGGTCATGAAGTTAGCATATTATTATTTCAATTGTCATACTATTGCCAAAAGGAAATTAAGGAAAAACCCTTTTCATCTTTGCAAACTTGCTAGTGCATTCCATTCATAATTTTGTGCAATAGAATATAGGTTTCTAATGGCAAAAGACTAGTAGCAGTATCATGAGATTGAACATGCAAAAGCAATATCTTAATACAGAGATCAAAAACAAAAAACTTATAAATCAAACAAAACCCAAAGAGTGATAGTCTATAATTTTTCTAAAGATAAGGCAGGCCAAGCATGACTTAAGCAAATTAATAACCTAAGAATTCTGACTCGCCCAGAATCATATAATTCATGCAAGATCCAAACAACTCAAACACAAGGGTTTTGAAAACACTCCTTGCCTTCTTTTCAATCTCTGCAGTTTTCTAGTACAGAATATACAATAACTGGTCAACATTGTTCAAATTGTGCTGTTTATAACATAGCTGTTAAAATATTTGCTTGATCATCCAGTCTCAGGGAAAAAACAAACTGATCATTTAGATTGTTTGCAATCTTCCTTTGTTGCTGTGCATTGGTATTTGCTATGGCTACATGAGAACCTAGGAATGCATTTTCTTATCTCTGTTTGCTGTCAAAAGTTCCATAGTTGTCAGCAAAACCATGTTCAGTTTTATATAACTTAAATTTTTTTGGCTTTTTTTTTTAAAATTTTTTTTGTGATGTTATTCTTTCTTGCGAAATCTTTAAGTATCTAAAGCAGGAAACTTCATCAAAATTCATGTCCACATCTAATGTAATGTAATAGTTTATTTTCTCAACCATTACATTTTGATGGATTTTTTACATATGAAATCGATGTTCCTCAAAGCATGCTTGTTGTTAGCATTGTAGCTGCTTGGGCTTGTGAGTATTTTGAAATGATCAACAACTTCTGGTTTTAGATAGTTTTTTACTTGGTTTGTAAAAAAAAAAAAAAATACATGCTGAATTGGATGTGAAATCTAGATGCACCCATATTTTTTTACCTCTATTCTATCTACTAATTGGTGTCATATTTGCCTTGTGGGTTTATATGATGTTTGATATTCTGCTCCTACCATCTGTCAATCATGACGTAGACAAACTATGGCATCGATTCAATCATCATCGTGTGTAGTTAATGATCTTGAAATCGAATCACCAAGTTGTTGGTGTGGTTTGAAAGCGCCATTAAAGATCTCCTACACCCACAATAATCCTGGACGGAAATTTTATGCTTGTCCGAATTATCATACGGTAAATAATTATCTTCTTTTTTTTGTATTGCTCTTGAATGCGTGCATGTAGATCAATTTTTATACATGAAGATTGAAATTCTTGAATTGTACACAGGGAGAAAGAAAATGTAAATTCTTCATTTGGGCAGATATACTTCAATCAGTATTATCTGAGAAAAACTTGACAAGAGATAATGATCTTCGGAAGAGGGAGGATGCTGTATTGTTGCGTGAGTATGAAGCTAAAAAAGAAAAAGACAAACTAATAGATAGAGAGCAAATGCTGAAGAAGCATGAAGACGAGCTTCGAAGAAGGATAGTAGAGAATAGGGTCGTACGTATATTGTTGTGTCTATATTGGTTTGTATCTCTTGTAATAGTTTTTGGTTGGTGGTGAATGTAGTGTATCATGTTAGTATTAAATGTAAATAGAATGATCGGATCCGAACATTGAACTGATATGCAATATATGAAGTCTAATTATGACAGCTTTAATGGATATTAAGTTCAATGTTCTGCATGGCAATTGACATTATTTTTGGAGTGATATTTGGAATTGACAATATTTATTTTATTTATCTTTTGGAGTTGGCAATATTTTTGGAGGAAGTTGGCTTTAATTTTGGAATGTCAATGTGTAATTATTGGGAACTCTATGTTGTTAGTGACTTTATATTGTTGTTGGGTTGGAAGGAATTGTTGAATGCAGTACACAGTGACTTTTAGGCCTTAATTTTCACAATGACTCAAATACCGTTATTAGTGAATTTTTATTTGGAATGCAGATTATGAAATCCACTTTGTCAGATGCCATAGACTTCTAACACAATACATTACCATTACTTCTCTCGTATAACACCAAATGCCGAAGATGTGAGCTCCAAAGATGATTAAGAAGAAATATGTGAATAAGAAATAAATAAAAAACTGCATTAAAGAAACATTCCCAAGTTACGGAAATTCTTTCCCCTGCATACTTATTTTTGTCATTTCCTATGCTATCTCAAACCCATGAGCAATAACCATTACATCTCACATGGCTCTTATAGTAATAACCACAACCACACGAAAGTGCAGAGCTTTTTTCCAAAAAAAAACATAAACCTGGCATGAGTTTAACAAGGTTATTGGTGAACCCAAACATGTTGGTTTCAGACTTCAGTAAAACCATGTTCAGCTTCCTACAACTTCTAAAGAAATGCATCTTCAACCTCCTCAAATACATAAATAAAGAAATTCAACTTGAACCATACTACAATCAATCCGAGATTCAATAGTAGTGAATCTTGAGCGTATACATAAAAGCAAATACAATATCACTAAAACAGGAACTTTGTTGAACCAGGATTCCCAATAGAACACCAACAAATACCATATTTCCCAACCGTAGACGTCCATATCCTAACAACACAAAAGCCATGCTCATATGCTCATATTTAGCTCACGGTAGCCCAAGCCGCTGCAATAGAAACAGTAGGCAATGAACTTTTTATACAAATAGTATACTTCTCTTCTACATCTCATTGGAATGATCTTCACAAACTAAAGTTCATTGCCTTGATTTGTATCAGACTCTTGAAGAGTGTGGCATTTCCTTTGAGATCCCCTTGAAGAGATACACACTCTCCACAGTAGCCTTCTGAAAAAAAAAAAAAAAAAAAAAAAACACAGCTAAATTTATGCAACAAACACAAGCCATCCAATCCCAACCAATTCAGATCCAACACAAATCAGATGAAATTCGTTATGAACCAAATCTTAATAGGAAATAGAAAATAACTTGGTTGTGCAATGACAACTAACCGACACACCAAACAGTTAAAACAATCTAAGCATGAGGAAATAGAAAATACCAGAGTTCGGTGCTTACCAATACTCATACGCAGGCAGTCAGGCCAAATGTTGTACAAAATGAAGGGGCATATGAGGAACCACACGAACTTGTTCACTGCATGTACATCTCCATGGCCAACTGTGGTCATGGTGGTAATGGACCAAATATTTTATTAGTATATAATTCACCAAAGGTTATAAAAATTTCCAAGCACGAACTTGTTCACTGCATATACTTCTTTTATTAGTTTATAATTAGTAAATATATATATCTAATATACACGTGGTACTAAATATTTTTCCACACCAAAAATGTTATATTTTCAAACTAGCATCCAACCATAATTTACGAATGTACTAAAAACCTTCACACTATTTCAAACTATACAAGCTACGTCCAATAACTTGGTTGTGCTGGCTTGAATAATTCGAGGCCTGGAAATATTGCACATATGCCTTCTGCAACTTAAACTTGTCAAAATACTCTAAGCTGACCAAACTATAGACTGTAAAATCATTATGGAAAGCTAAGAGGCAAAAGGCTTGAGATAGTCACAATACATAAATCCAAAACCCTATGACCGAGAGGCAAACACTGAGAGGCAAAAGGCTTGTTCTTGAAAATTTTTTACAAGTGATCTAAAGGTTTCATGCTCATTTCCCAGAATTTACAAGAGGATCTCTATATAAAGGTTACTCAGCAATCTTACCTTGATATTATAAAAGTGTACCTCTACATAGTACATTGGTTCCTGCATGTATGGGGTTGCCATAAGGAATGCATGCTGGGCCCCTGCAATCAGTATGGCATTTGTCAAATGAATGCATATAAATCTAGTAAGGAGGGGCATGAAATAAAAGACTTGAATAAAGAGGAAATTGTTTTATGTTTATTTTATGACATAAAAGTGTCAAAATATGAATTGCTAGACTCAAATGAAATCCAGATGGCTTCCCTACCATGGTTATTTTATTCTTTTTGTTTGGTGTTTCAGCAAAGCATTTCATTGATGAAGACTTCATAGAGTCTTGTCTCGGCAAAAAGGGGGAAGGTATATGCTGCACCAGCATATCAGTAAAGCCCAAGGAATGCCCATAAAACTTAGCTACAAGCATGGAAATGATCTTTCCCCTCCACTAGCCACAACTGCCTTAGATTTCAGTAGCAAATCTAAGGCATTTCAGCAGCAAACAGTTGCAGAAAATGACAGCCCCACCCATTCTCAATAAACTCTGATTATGTCAGTCTTGTGCAGAGAAGCTATGACCAAAACTCCCACCAACAAGACCACACAAAGGGATACACACGGCAGCAGCAAATATATAGCACAACAAGAGTCACACCAATTTTTCCTGCACCAAAATAAATTTCAAAACCATGAAGTTAAAAATCAGAGTGATTATACAGGCAAGGTTATTGAATAAACTATACTCTATCATAAAACCAGCAGAGAACATTAACTATTCACCTTGAGAACCTAATATCTACACAGCATACATTTATTTTTCACAACCATGAAACAAGAATCTTATGTGAAGGATAAAAAATACAGTTTCCACTTGAACAAGATCAACACTTTCTACTCAAAGGCCCATGAGATAGCTGCTCAAAATTTATCTGGCCCCCAATGTATATTTAAGTGCTTCCACCAGACTTCAAATGCTTCCAGCAGATTTGCTCTCAGACAAAATGCCCACACTCGCATCTATCTTCCACCATAGTTCACAAAAGCTGAGATCTCCAAAATATACATACAAAACTCAGCGACAATATCTCTATCTTCCACCATACTTCACAAAACGCTGAGATCTCCAAAATATAAATACAAAACTCAGCGACAACAGCAAAGCTAAGTTCCATCGGGCAAGCTTGGCATAGCCTATATTGAAAATGTCAACATTATTTCTGAGATTACACTAAAAACAGAAAAATATAAATAACAAAAAGGGGAAATAACACCAAAACCTGCTCATTGGCCGGAAGCATTGTGTTTTGTGTTAGAGTACTACACTGGGTTTGGATAACAACCTCATCAACAGTAGCACCAACTTCTGACATCGGGAGGTCAACATTGTCTTTAGGGTCGTCAAATAGATTCTTGTATGTCTACATTGGAAAATAAAATCAGTTTCATCTCTATCTTGAACAATATATGTATGTTTCATATCATAATATCTACGGAAGTTGTCCAAGGCTATATGTAATACCTGTTTTTTCTTTCTCTTCCTTGTAGCCTTCTCGACCATGGGGACCTTTCTTCTAGTTGGCGGTCTCCCTTTCCCCCGAACAACGTGCGGGCTTAATATCTTCTTATCCTGATTGGCGACTACGTTCTCTTTTAATTTTGTTGTACCGGACTCAGTCTCTAATCCTACATACTTATGCTCAAAGTCATCCAACATATGAAAGAATGCATTCACATGCTCATCATTCCGAGAGACACGGGTCGCAAATCTTAGACATCTTTGTACGACAAGGTCATAGCGTCGTGCGTCCGCATTGACCCGTACATCATCATAACTACTCTTAACCAGTGTGTATCTTCTCTTTAAATATTTCCTCCATCGATCCAACACATATTTCTCTGGCAGCGGATGAATGTACTTCATCTGACAGACTTTAAATGCATGCCTACAGAGAATCCCCCTCATCTCAAACAAGGCACACGTACATTGAACTTCGCATTCAGTTTCGTTAAAGTAAACTATGTACTTCACAATTCTGGACTGTCCATCAGGTGTAGAGATTTCTTCTAAAACATCAAAGGTGGAAATGCTACCTTCATTGCCCACAAGTGAAGGGTTACATAAAAACATCCCCCAAACCTTTGCTTGGACCTCTTTAAATTTTGCGCTCGTGTATAATGATTGAAACTGCCTCTCAATTTTGAATAGGGATACACATGGAATTGTTTGGTTACATGACTGGAAATCAGCTGTCGTCTCCGCCTCCACCTTCTTCCTCAAAGCATTATCAAATTGATCAACAAATTCTTTCAATGTCGTACCGGAATGCACATATCCATCGAAGAACGCGTTCATGCTTTCAGACCGTTGAGTAGTGCTCATACCAGCCCAGAATACACCTTTTAAGTAGACTGGTACCCAAAATGACCTCTCGGTGTACAACCCTTGCAACCATGCATTGTCAATAAGATCATATTTATGAATTAACTGCCCCCACTTCTCCTCAAATTGTTCTATATTTTGTGTATCATAGACTGCACTCTGAATTGCAGTCTTCAATCCTGCGTCATATGCCGAGTGGGATCCCAATTTCTCCGGCAGTTTCCGCATTATATGCCAGAGACAATATCTATGTCTTGCATTCGGGAATACAATCTCAATCGCATTCTTCATTGCCCTGTCTTGGTCTGTTATGATTGCTGCGGGTGCCCGTCCATTCATGCATTCTAACCATGCCTCAAACAACCACACGAAGATACTTGTGTCCTCGCTTGAAATCAAGCCTGCCCCTAAGAGTATAGACTGTCCATGATGGTTTACTCCAACAAAAGGAGCAAACGGCATCCCGTACCTATTTGTTAGGTACGTAGTATCAAATGTGATAACGTCTCCAAAATACTCATATGCGGCCCGACTTCGTGCGTCAGCCCAAAACACATTCCTAACCCTAAACTCATCATCCACATCCATGACGGAAACAAAGTCATCATTCATTTTCCTCATTCTCTTAAAGTAGCCGTTTAGTGCTTCACCACCTCCTTTACTCATTCTTAAGTATCTAGCTTTGTCAATAAAATTCCTACAATCCTTCTCTTGGAAAGCTAAATTCTCAAACCTCCCCGCATCAGTCACAAGTGCTTGGAAATTTTTATTCATCCGAATACCCGCTCTGTCATTCAAGTCAAGCATTCTCTGACTATATTCATCCAAATGTTTGTGAGATCTAAAAAATCTTGATTTTTGTGGACTAACTGTACTGTGATTGTGAACAAGATCAACACTGGTCAACACCCATACCCCATTCACAAACCGGGCATTTATCTTTGCCTTACAATCAGTTTTTGTCGTTGGCCGTGGCTTTGATAAATTACTGTGGCTAGGATAATACTTCCCGCCACGTGCACAACCAATTGTCACATACTTCGCACTCCCATCCAGATCTCTCTTCGTTCTTCTTATGATAACACCAAAACCCTCTTGTTTGGCGTATCGTTTGTAATAGTCTAAAACCTCTTTATCAGTAGCAAAGTCCATACCAGCGTTTGGAGGCTCAACTCTATTATCATCATCTGAGACTTCATTCATCCCTCCGCGTTTGGCTCTATATTTATGTCGGATGAAGTTTCTGACAAGAAAGATTGCATGGTTAGTAAAAATTGTATATTTACTATATTTAGTAGATGTTAACTGATATGCATGTAAAATTAGACCTTCTAAATTCTGATCAGCGACAGAATTGGATGGCATAGTTGGCACACGCGGTGGCATCGCCGAATGCTGCATATTTTGAGATGCACATTATTTAGTAAGGAAAATATGGAGGTACAAGAAACAAGCACAAAAATAAACTCAAACGAACTACCTGGGTTGTATCTTCACCTCGTGTCAACTCCTCCGGAATACTAGGTTGAGGGGATGGCATGGTTGGTCCAAAGGGTGGCGGTGCGAGATGCTGCAAAAATTTTTTACTTAGTTACAATGACTTAAACCCACGCATTAAACAAAATCAATATCCATTCTACACTATACCTGGCTACCCCAAGCATATGGAAATGGATGTGGATATGTTCCTGAGAAGAAAGATATCCACATGGTTAGGAACAATATATGTATTTTTAATATATTTAGTGGATGTTAACTGATATGGTTAAAAGTGTACCTCCTAAATTCTTTTCAGCTACAGAATTGGATGGCATAGTTGATGACTCACTTGCGCAATGTGGGTAGGGCATAGTTGGCACACATAGTGGCATCGCCGACTGCTGCATTTTTCATAATGCACGTTATAAGATAAGGAAATACGAACGTACAAGAAACAATCATACTCAAATGAACTACCTGGGTTGTATCTTCACCTCGTCTCAACTCCTCTGGATTACTTGACAGAGGGGATGGCATGGTTGTTCCAAAGGGTGGCAGTGGCAGATGCTACAAAAAATCTCTATTGTTAGCATGACTCAAACCCATGCAATAAAAAAAATCAATATACTAAAATAACTTTACCTGACTACCCCAAGCGTACGGCGTTGGATGTGGATATGGATATGGATTTGGAGGCATCGTATATGGCACGTTATATGGATTTACATTTCCATAATATCCCTATAATATATAAATAACCAATGGATTAAGTAAATGCTAACAATATCCCGGGCTGCGATATTTTCAAATAACCAACTAAAGCATACATGGGTTCCTGAAATCGATGTAGAAGGCCTGGGTGGCCTTCCATCTTCCTCTTCGCCCATCACACAATTTATTCAATATCTATTGATGAAACAATATTATATCAAGAAATCCCACAACCTACATTCACAAGGTATAGAAGCTAAGGGCTGGAAAAAAAACCTGCATACATCCATCGTTACTCTTTTAAAATTTAAATGAAACTTGTTTTTATATAATGTCCTTGTTATAAGAATATTATTATTTTAAAAACATATCTTCCATTTAATATATGAAACCCCATTCAATATATGAATTGCTAGCGTATGTGACATGTTTGTCTTTGTTAGAGTTCCTATAATTCTCACTTATTAAAGAATTAAAAGAAGTTCCTATAATTCTTGGAAGCAACAGAATAGAGGATAGTGAAAAAATTAAAGACTTCAGACTCGCATTACCCAAATGCATCTAATAGTCTAAACTGTTTCTCTAGACTATCTCACATTTGTTTATAAACTAGTTTTCCATTTACTTGCACAAAGGCAACAAACAACCCCATCCAACTAAACATTAGTGGACCAATTTGTTTCACACAAACTATTGTACAGAATATATAGCCTCATGAGTTCATCTATAAGGATGGCTTAATGGGACCAAATTGTTTCAGAACATAAATTTTTTTTGCACTGTTATATGTAAAAAATCCCATAACTTCTAAAGATAGTTTATTTTTATTAGAGAAAATAAGGGCCAAATATTTAGCATTCACAACCAGTTGACCACTGCTTGCAATATCGATGGTGTCTCTATAAATATTTTCAGATGTTACCAACAACCCAAAAGCTCCACAAAATACAAATCAAACAACATCACCATACAATTGGATATTAACTTGAATAATAAGTTTGAATATTTGTAGTATACAACTAGAAATAATTTTCAACGATGGGCACCGCTCAAACAGAAGCTCTCAGTCACAATAAAGAATAAAATCTGATAGAAGTGCAAAGAATGACAATTCTCCACTCTTTTCCCCTATGGTATACCTTTTTTGACTTTTTTGTAAATTGATACTTACATAAAAAGAGAACTAGAGATTCAATAATATTATCTAATGAACAACACATTTGGAAAAGGTCTTTTTTTTTTTATATGGATTTATAAATACCGTAAAAAGACATGAACTTGATGATAATGATATAAGAGGATAAGGATATCTAGTCAAAGAAAAAAACAAACAAACAATAAAGATGTTTGAAATATCATTTTGAAATTTTTACTTGGAGAAGACACGCAACTGCTCCTGATTGGGCATGTTGAAAAAACAAAATAAAATAGAACAATATCAAAAATCAATTGCGCATAGTCTGCCATAGTGGAGGTGCCATTTTGATACCTCCTATCTATCTCCTTCTTGTTGGTGGGTGGCTTACGCAAACATGGGGCCAGAGTATCTGTACAGGATGTTGAAAACACAGATTAAAACCGGAATGAATGGATCTCCAAGAAGATCGGAGAGATGCAACAAAAAGAGAAAAATAAAAACCCATTTTCTTTTATTTCTTACCCTTGCAAGATGACCTACGGTGGCTCTCGGCAGCAGCAACCCAGTGCAGGACTGAAGCGTGCGGAAATGGTTAAGTTGACCAAGCCGTACAAAAATGGCAAACCCAGTGGATTTATAAAACGTCACTCGGTGCCGCCGTGATGGAGCCACGCACTTCTGGAGTGGTGGAGACGCACGGGGATGGCAGAGGGTGAGGCCGGCGGTGAAAGGACACCAACTGGGGGAGTGGAAGAACGCGGGGGAAGGAGACGAAGCAGGTAGACGAAGCAGAACGCGGGAGACGAAGCAGACGAAGCAGGGCGACGAAGCAGAACGCGGGAGACGAAGCAGACAGGGCGACGAAGCAGAACGCGGGAGACGAAGCAAGGAGACGAAGCAGAACGTGGGTCGGGGGGGATTTGAAATCAAACTAAAAAGAGAAACGCATGTTTTCATTAAAAAAAAATAAAAATAAAATAAAATACACGTCGGATGGAGTGCGGTGGATGGGTGAACAGTGGGCAGCTGTATAGTAGAATTCAAAAAAAATTACCTTTATTTTTTGTAAAATTGTTTTTTTAATGCATTTAAAAGGGGAGATTTTGAACTCAATCTTTATTTTAGAAGTTCAGAAAAGCTGTTCGCACTCGGGAGGGGTACACGTCGCGTACCCGGGCCCGCCACGTCAAAGGTCTGAAACGCTGCGTTTCAACTAACAATTCTTTCCCTCGCGTGTCCCACGATTTCTCTTTCTCATTTTAGTCATCCTTAGTTTCCCCCTTCGTGTGATTCCCCCTTCTCCCCCATGAAACCAGAGAGACTTCTCTGCTTCCCAGTGGCTAACAGCACATACCACGGCGAACTCATCCCTTCCCACCCACGAAAACAGGTTAGCATTTCCATCCCACGGCGAAATCGCATTTCATCTTTGAATTTCATCGGCTATATCGAAGCCCGAAACCCTAACCCACGAATAGCTTAATTTCCACTGCAATTTGAAGACATCTCTGGGTTTCAATCTACTCCACCTCGAAAACAGGTTAGCATTTCCACTTCGTATTTCATCTTCTGGATTTTTCATCGTTGTATTTCCTCTATGTATATCGAAGCCCGAAACCCTAACCCACGAAGAGCTTCATTTCCACTGCAATTTGAAGACCTCTCTGGGTTTCAATCTACTTAACCTCGAAAACAGGTTAGCATTTCGTCAACTTCATCTCTTTCCGAGTTTTCTGAACATTTATTCTGAATCATCACTTCACTGTAATTTCGATTGTGTTGATACTGAGAAAAGCCTGAGACCTAACATTAGGATTCACTGTGGTTACTGTGGGTTGTGGTTGTGTTGATATTAAAAAATATGTGGTGTAACGTTGGGATTCACTGTGGTTGTGGTTCTGTTGATACTGAGAAAAACCAACATAGAGGATCCAGTGGTATTGATATCTGAAGCTTGGTTGCCCTGTTTAATGCATTCACTGTAATTTCGATTGTGTTGATACTGAGAAAAGCCTGAGACCTAACATTAGGATTCACTGTGGTTACTGTGGGTTGTGGTTGTGTTGATATTAAAAAATATGTGGTGTAACGTTGGGATTCACTGTGGTTGTGGTTCTGTTGATACTGAGAAAAACCAACATAGAGGATCCAGTGGTATTGATATCTGAAGCTTGGTTGCCCTGTTTAATGCATTTAGGTCTTCTACTTGCACAAGTTTGGTTTAATGCATTTCAATTAGCTGACCTCAAATTGGTTTTAGTATTTGAGATTTTTTATGAACTGTTTTAGTTGGTTACAAAATCTGTGTTGGTTGGTTGACATCCCAATTATTCTCATATAAATCCTAGTACTTTTGTATGTACGGTATTCCATTGATAATTGACATGAATCCTCTTCAGATTGGTAATATTGTGATTGTATGGGAATGAATGAAACTTGATTTTATTTGGTAATATCATGAAACTTGATTTTATTTGGTAATATCATGATTGTGATTTTGGTTCAAGCTACAATATCAAGGATTTGAGATTTTTTATGAATTGTTTTCAGTTGGTTACAAAATCTGTTCACATTAGTTGACATCCCAATTTTTGGTTCAAGCTACAATGTCATCATCATCATCATCATTGTCTTCTTCGAGTCAACCATTATGCTATTGTGTGCTTGAAGCCACATTGAAATACTCAAACACCAGAAGAAATCCCGGACGACCCTTCTTAGGATGTCCAAAGTACAACAAAGAGGTAACAACATAATTTTTTGTAAAAAATGCTTAATATTACTTGTACATCTAACATTTTTATATATGTATAAAATTGATCAGGGATTGCCGTACTGCACATTTTTCAAGTGGGTAGATAGTACTGAAGAGAATGGGCTCAAACTTCGAAAAAGAAATGTTGAATTGTTAAGGAAGGAAAAATAATTCATGAAGATACTCGACGATATCGAGAAGATGAAGAATGATATCGAGAAGATGAAAATTGAGGTCCTTAAGAGTGTAGATGAGATCAAGAAGAGAGAGATGTTGGTTCGGGATCAAGAAGCTGAAATAAGACGTTCAAGAACACTACTCCGGGTGTATTGGGTTTTTTCAGTTGTTGTGTCATGTTACTTATTAGTGTTGTGTGGTGACAGGCAGTAACTTGTAACTGATGGTGTTACTTTTCATTGTAAATTGAAACGTGTAATTTTTGTGAATTGGAAGTTTAACAAAAATGAATTATTTTTGTGAATTATTCCTTTCGGGTTGTCCCTGTAGCTTAAATGTAATCTAACTTGTGCTCTTTTTTCTTTTTCTTTTTTTAACCCCACTGCTTCCTATTATGATGAGATTTTGCTACGTGTGAATTATTATTAATTCCAAATGATGGAACAATAAAGTATTCCCAACCATAAAAACAGGGTGTCATTTTACTGTGACATTAAATTCAGGATACAATTAAATGGAAAAGGAGTTTAACTTCAAATCCTGGATGACACATTCCCAATGAACAATACACTTCAAACAACAACAAAGACCTTCATATTCATTGCAAAACAAATCTGTTCATGCTCATTGGTCTACAATATAAACAACAAATCTATTTCATCTTTCCACCCTTTTACAAACTCTCATACCATCCAAAATAATATAGTACTTTGTTCCAACTGTGAAAAACACAAATCTACCATATGTCCATGAATTACATTGCAAAACACAAAGACTTGAATCTATCTCATTATTGTCGGTTCAGTCTCATCGACACCAAGTTGCACTGGGGAGGGTTGATCCATCCCATACACCAGCGGTTGTGAGTCATCCAATCCATACTACATCTGTAATAGATAATATTAATTTAAAAATGTGATATCGACATTACTATAAAAATATGTAATTATTTGAGAATTCTTACACTTTGTGAAGTGGGAAATAAATTCCGGCAAGTCGCCACGACTGGTGTATCTCCTCCATCTCGCTAATAAGCAAATAACAAAAAACAATACACATTTCTCAATTCCGGCAGTATTATATTACAACTAAACATGTAAAGTAAAAATAAAAATAAAAAATCCACCTGTTTGTGTTTCCCCTTCACTGCTGTTTTCTTCGTCTTCGCTTGAACTTTTAGCATTCGTTTCTCCATCCCCGATGCTCTCCTCAACGATGGGGGTCTGCCTTTCCCTCTCACAGCTAGTGGACTGAGTACTTTTTGTGAGCTACCACCTGTAGTTGTGTCCTTTGCCGTACAACCAACATTGGAACCTGTGACCGTCAGCGATGGGGATTCTTGGTTGTCACCATATAAGTCAATCATTGCAAATAACTTCCCTGTTGCATCCACAGTATGCTTGTATGAACTCGCTGCAAGGGTAATCATCTTATAACAGATATTCAATAGACTTGAATATCGGTTTGCATCTGCCCGTTGATCCCCTGCGTCGAAGCTGCTGTGTATTAACGTGTATCTCCTTTTGATGTCCTTCCTCCATCGCTCTAAAATGTATCTTTCTGGCACAAATTTAACCTCGTTACATTTGAATACTGCCAAAATGTGCCTACATAATATCCCTCTCATCTGAAATAACCCACATGAACACTTTGCGACTGTATCGTCCTCACTAAAGTCCACGTAGTATGTAACCCTCTTAGTAAACTCTTCAACACAAATTTCATCCTCTATGCGATACGTCTTTACAACACCGTCACTCTTAAGTAACTTCGGATCCATATCAATAATGCCGGTAATTTGCTGCTGAACTTCCCTGAATTTAGCATTTGTGTACAAATCTTGGAATTTTTTTTCAACTGGAGATCTTGATATACATGGAATAGTGACACTAAATGAGTGGAAGTCCGCTGCAGTTTCATTCTCAATTTTCTTTTTCAAAGCGTTATCAAACTGGTTGACAAACTCTTTCAAGTTAGTCTTAGCATGAACGTAACCATCGAAAAAGGCATTCATGCTCTCGCTCCGCTGTGTTGTACTCATTCCAGCCCAAAATACGTCTTTCAAGAATGCCGGTACCCAATGTTGACGCTCAGCATATAAACTTTGCAGCCAGGCATTCTCATGCAAGTTGTACGTGGTGATTAGCTGATCCCAACTCTCTTCAAATTCTTCAACACTTTGGGTGTCATACACAGAATTCATCAATGCAGTTTTCATTCCATTTTTGTACGAAGCATGTGAGCTAAGCTTTTCAGGAACTTTCTTCAGTATATGCCACAAACAAAATCGATGTCGACTTTCTGGAAAGACAATGGCAATAGCATTCTTCATCGCTCTGTCCTGATCTGTGATAATAGCTCTCGGAGCTATACCATCCATACACTTCAACCAGGTCTGAAATAACCAGACAAATGTCTCCGTATCCTCACTGGATATCAATCCTGCACCCAATAGAATTGACTGGCCATGATGGTTTACACCAACAAATGGTGCAAAAGGCATCCCATATCTATTCGTCAGATATGTGGTGTCAAATGTGACCACATCATAGAAATACTGATATGCTGCCCTACTACGGGGGTCTGCCCAAAAGACATTCTTTAACCTCCCCTCATTATCTAAATCCATCAATGTAAAGAACCCAGGATTTTTGTACTGCATCCTTAAAAAATATTCTTGAAGCGCTCCAGCGCCACTTTTCCCAAGTCGCAGATGTCTTGCCTTGTCGATGTAATTTCGACAATCTTTTTCCAAAAACGGGAGGTTCTCAAATCCACCTGCCCCAACGACAAGAGATCCGAAGCTCTTATTCATCCGGATGCCAGCCAAATCATTTGTATCTAGAACTCTTTTTACGGAGTCACTCACTTCTCTATTACATCGGAAGAAGCGCGATTTAGTTGGACTAAGGCCGTGGTTATGAATATTATGAACTGTTGTCAACCTAAACTTCCCGTCAACTTTTAAGGCATTAATTTTTGCCTTACATTCTGTCTTTCCTGTCGGTCGTGGTCTAGCGACATTCAACGTCTTATTACGGGCCTTCCCACCACGAGCACAACCAAGGGTGGCATATCTAACATTTCCATCCTCTCCCTTCTCAGTCCTTCTTGTCATCACTCCAAACCCACATTTCTTTACATACTGCTTATAATAACTCATTACTTCTTCAAAAGAATTAGATTCCATCCCCGACTTTGGCTCCTCAATAGTATCAACACCAACTTCATCATCTAACTGAGATGTCCCGATAGTGCCATCTTATGTATCTCATGAATCTGGTTTATCTTCGTCTCCATCTTCAACTCTAGAGGAAGTACATGGAATATCAGTTTCCTTACACTCAGTTGCTTCCTCTACACCAACTCTTCTGCTCGTAGCGGAACTTGTAGTCATGAGAGGAGACGGGTAACCAATATTCTACAAAAAGAACAAAACATTACACTTTAACAAAAGGAAAAAAAAACAACTTTAAAAAAATAAATACATGAACACAGTTGCATCACCATTTGGATATTGCTTGGATATTGGTAGCCATCTGGATATGGCGAAAAAGCAAATGACCCCACAGGAATTGGTCCATAGTAACCATGCATGTCCGCTGTGAAGTTTGGACAAGTTGATGGTATGTCCTTATCACTTCTTCTCATTTTTCAATAAAGAAAATATAACTTTTCAAGACCTGAAACAAATACTAAAACTCTTTAAGTAGATAATTTATCATTACTGTCCATGAGTAAAATAGTCACAAATAGCTACTACTCCAGGGGTTTGGGGATATCATGTCAAATTGAGTCATTAAAGCCGCACCAAGCATTCAACAGGTTATGCGTATTAAGTATACAAGTTTAGTTTATCAATGTTACAACATGACTGTATTCATCTAGCATGCATTCATCTCATGCAACATCACTGCATCTGGCATCAAATGAAATCACTATCACATATTCGAATTCCAAAGCAAACAGAAAAAGAGAAACAACCAATCAACCAAAAATGAGAACATTATCTGCCCAGGATTAAATACGACCAAATGCAAAACATCATGAACCAAAAAATGAACATATCGGGCTGTGTATTACATACTAACATAAATGAAAATTAAAAATATAGAGTGGTTGAATGATGATGGAAGTACTCTATTTGAATACATAAATTACATCAAACTAAATACATTTTTCATTCATATGAAGATCAATTCTGTTCTGCGATTAGGCTTAGATTTATCAAAACAGAGAAATGATAAACTCAGCTCAAGCACATACAATGGAGACTCAGGAAATCGACAGCCACCCCCAACGACAGCAGCCACCCCCAACAACAGCCACGCCCAACCGTGGCTACCCACAACGACAACAACACTACTCCGGCTCAGTGCCTACCCACAACGACACCAAGACTCAGTTGAGTCGCTACCCACAACGACGCCAAGACTCAGTTGAGTCGCTACCCACAACGACGCCAACGACGCCAACAAGGGATTCGGCTCAGTGCCTACCCACAGTGACGCCAAGACGCAGTCGCTGCCCACAACGACGCCAATATGCACTCGCTACCCACAACAACGCCAAGACGCAGTGGCCACCGACAACAACGCCTACAGGGGATTCGGCAACGACGCCTACACGAGAATCGGCAACAACGCCAAAGACCGACGGGATTTCGCTGGAATCGATGGCTTTCGATTCTCAAGAGATTTCATTCCGTTTGGGTTAGGTTAGTATTTTCTTGCCCATTTCGATTTCTGAAGGAGATATGTTTTCCCGCATTTTGTGTTTTGGATTTGTTTTTTTTTTTTTTTTTAAATAATAAATCGGCTGACGTGGCGTAATACCACGTCAGCCAATTCCCCCGCGTGTACCCCTCCCGTGTAGCTGTAGAAGAATTGTTAGAAGTTTGAGGTTGATTCCAATTTTATATTGCACTGGGCCCACTGACAGCTCTGTAATTAATCACCGTGCCGTCCAACTGTTCAAAATAGGCACCGGTAATCTCTGGTCTTCTCTTGGGTCCCGCAACCTAGCTACCTACCATTCCTAGTTTCAGAAACTTCTTCCGCCGGATCAAATTCCCACTACAATGCCAACGTAATACGGGAGCGAAATTAGGGTTTGTCTCTATGTGTTGCATGAATTCATCAGTTTTTGAAATTGGAATTCTTATCTATACGAGTAGCTTCGGAATTGGGATTCCGATCCTTCTCCTCAAAATCTCAAACCGACAGCCCGACCAGTGAGCACCCATATTTGTGGTAATTTTCAATATCCATTTAAGATATCTATGAGGAGACGCAGTGTTTACTTGAATGAATTGATCTTCCTTGTCGAGTTCAAAAGTTCTTTATTACTCTGTTCTAAAATTTCAATAATGGTGGATAATCTGGAAGAATTTATCCTGAGTGAGGACCAATGAACGTTAGCCTATTTCATTATTATTTTTTATTTAAATAGAGAAGTTAGAAACTAAGTTTAGCTGAATAATATTGATGTAGATTATCTTGGTCATCATTTTTTCGAGTTTGATTTTGGACGAGTTTGATAAATGCTTGATTGTGAAGCAGTAGCTTGCTAGTACGGTTACAATGTAATTTTTTGGTTTATGATTATTTTTTAATCTGTTTATTGTGCTCTCTCTCTCTCTCTCTCTCTCTCACTTTTCCCTTTCTTCTTTCGCCCCGTCAAGGTTTTGATCAATTGTGGAGGAAAGAATGGGACTGTCATCAGCTAGTACTGCCACCGAAGCCATAAAACTTTGCATATTTGATTTAAGAAGGGGACAACAAGAAGGGCAGGAGCTGGACAAGATATTATTTTTCTTTCCTGCTGACTTGCCCTTTTCAACACAGCTTTCAGTAATAGGGCTTAGTGAAGGGCTTATCACGTTCACAAGGTTAGTATTATGTGGGTGCAATATCTGTTGTTCTCCTCTTTATACCACAACTTAATGGGGCACTTTGATTTTTTCAACGAAGGGGTGTAAATAAAATTTTTATTGGAGCGTCTTTCAACAATTATAATGGTATGAGAACTTTTTTAAGGGGAGAAAAGACTTCTGCTCTTGTATGTTTGTCTTGAAATCGTACTAAAAATAAAAACGAAGTAATTCGACATTTTGTCACACCCTAACATTATTGATATGTTTGCACTTTCTATTATTACTGTTAATTTAGATTTATGACATTTCTGTTATACAGAATTTTCTCTCCTGAGGCTGCTTGCGAGGTCATAGAAGCAGAGAGGCACTCTCATGTGTTTTATGAGGCAGAACCAGATATCTGGATGGTTATGGTAAGCTACGTCTGTTGTCTTCTATTTATTCTGCTCTTTTTTTTCCTTAATGAGCTATTGCATTTCTAAATGGTTAGATAAAAAACTGCTGTGATCACTATTAATGGAGGCATTTTACTTTACCAGTCCAAAAATGCATTGATGGCAATATGTCCTTTGCTCATTGGCAGATCTGTTATGGTGTTGCTTTGCTTCCTTGCATTTGAATAACTTGCATCCTAAACTGTAGACTGGTCCTTCACATTACAGAATCAATTCAAAGTATCATACTTGTACTCTATGTTTTTTATGGTTTTGCACTCAGATATAAGCCTTTGAAATTGATACACGTTAGAATTTATTGCGAGTTATGGAAAATGGGGCAGTAGTTACCTTAAGGATACTATAATTTTTCCTCCATAGAATTTTTTCTTTTTTCCTCCATAGGTTCTATTGTCTCTGCGTTTGTAATACCCCAGACCCATATTGGAAAAAAAGAACTCACACAGAATTGGTTAGTTATAAAAGTAGTCATAGGTGCTAAGTTCCTCATTGGCTATTTATTAGGTAAAAATAGGCTTGATAAGTGTTTCTAGGGAAACTTCAAATTGAGTTCTCTTTTTGGAGTTATGGCAAATATGTGCTAGCTCTTTCTTGAGTTTTTATATGTGGATGCTTTTGTATTTGATGACTTTGGTATTTCTTCTATACATTGTATTAATCTACGTAATTAATGCTCTAGCAATTGAAAAAAAAATTTTCTTTCTTTTAAAAAATTCTGCTGCAAATGACTATTTAAAATTTTAAGTGGAAAAGTAGCATGGCTTTATGAAATTGGGATGTTACAAACAGTATCCAAATTAATCCCAACTAGACGTGTGGGAGTTGAACCATGCAAGCTATGATGGTTTGGCTTGATCAAGACGTAACACCCCCTTCCTCTAGGGTTAGGAATGCGAATAACTTGAACAATTCAATGAGCCAGGTACAATAAGATTCTATAAACATTAAAAAATTCTGAATCTCAATAATAAAATTTCCTTGTAGCTGTGTTACTTCAAAGCCATAAAGTCACATGTTTCCATGAAATATCAGAAAGAAACTCACTCATAAGAAAACTAAATCTAGTCTTGTCTGTCAAAATTGTGTGAATGGCCGAATGAATTTTGGCCTTTGAGTGATTTGTATATTATATATCAACTTTACAAGGTAACTGTACATGGAAAGAAAATAATCTACGAATGATTCTAGCAATCTAGCCCTATATGGAAATTATACTCTGTCAATATGCTAACTGTACAAGCCTAAGAAAATTAAGGAAATTTGAAATAAGGAAAGAAGAATAGAAGAAGTAAAGCATAAATTAAGGAAAGCTTTGCTGTCCATTGACAGCCCCCCTCAAATTGATGATGGTTGATTGACAAGCATCAATTTGCTACTTAAGAAGCAATGTCGATGGCGAGTGAAAGCTTTGGTGAAGATATCAGCAATTTGTAGTTCAATGGAAACATGTAGAAAAGTGATAACACGAGCTTCAAATGCGTCACAGATAGAGTGACAGTCGACTTCAATATGCTTCGTGCGCGCATGATAGACATAATTGGCTATGATCTGAATGACACTCGTATTATTAGCATGTAGAGGTGTAGGATCGGTCTCAGAAAAATCTAGCTCAGCAAACAAACCTCGAAACCAAATAATTTTAGAACAAGCAAGAGACATCGCCCGGTATTCAGATTTTGTAGATGACTTAGAGACTCTGTCTTGCTTCTTACTCTTCCAGGAGATCAATGCATCACCTAAAAGCACACACCAACTAGTAATGGAGCGACATGTATTTGCACAACTAACCCAATTAGCGTCGCTATAAGCAATAAGACGATGGGAATTGCTTGCAGGAAAGAATAAGTCATGGGCATAAGTGTCTTGAACATAGCGTATGATCCTACGAACAACAGCCAAATGGAGATGACGAGGAGTATGAAGAAAGTGATTGACTTGCTGTAATCCAAAGGAAATGTCGGGTCTAGTAATGGTGAGATAGACAAGACTACCCACCAACTTTCGGTATAAACTGGGATCAACAAGTAAGTCACCCTTCTTCTTGCGAAGCTTGACATTCAATTCCATGGGAGTATCAACAGAGTGGCCTCCTGCAGACCGGCTGTAGCCACCAGATCACTAGCATACTTCTACTGGTTGAGGGAAATACCAAATGAACTACGATGCACCTCAAGACCAATAAAATATGTGAGAGATCCAAGATCTTTCATATAAAAGGACTCGAAGAGATGAGTCTTGAGCTGACCAAGTAAAGCAAAATCAGAACCAGTGATTGCAATATCATCAATATACACCAAAAGATCAACAATACCTAGGTCTGATTTCCGTAGAAACAAGGAAGTGTCATATTTGCTCTACTGGAAGAAAAATTGTAATAAAGTAGTTTGAAATTTATCAAACCAGGCCCTCGGAGCTTGTTTGAGACTATAGAGCGACGAAGCTTACACACATGCGAAGTCGCAGAAGAAAACAATCCCGGAGGGGCTTCATATAAATATACTCTTTAAGATCCCTATGAAGAAAAGCATTTTTGACATCCATCTGATGTAATGGCTAATTATTTGAAGTAGCAAGAGCGAGGATAGTACGAACAATAGTCATCTTAGCCACATGTGCAAAGGTCTCTTCATAATTGACACCATATTCTTGATTATTCCCAAGTGCAACAAGCCGAACTTTTTAACGATCCAAACTTCCATCAGATCAAACCTTGACTGAGTGAACCCATTTGCAACCCAGAGAAACAATGGTGGGAGGATAACGCTCAATGTCCCATGTGTGATTGGCCTCTAGAGCAGCAATTTTTTCCTGCATGGCTTGTCGCCAACAGTTATGCTTGACAATGTGCGAGTAGCATGTGAGAATATCAAAATTGGACAATGCAGCTGCAAGAGCTGAAATAGAATGACCAGAACTGGAAGAGGAAAACCCATACCTATCTAGAGGTACAGACACTCGAGGAGAGCGACATACCAAAGCCTCTATAGGTGCTACAACTGACTGATTCTAGAACATGGTAGGATCAGATATCGGGTGAGCCACCCGAAGAGACTGTGGGCGGGGAGCGTCTCGTATACACAATACCTGGTTTAAAGTGGGAGCTGACTTGATGAAGATTCGAGAATTGCTGTTCAAAGGAGGGGAGAACCACATTAGAAGGGGAAGGCACAGAGGACATAGGAAAAAATGTTGATTTTCAAAGAAAATAACATTCGTAGAAATGCGTGTACGATGTAATGTAGGATCATAGCAAACAAATCCTTTTTGACACGCATTATATCCCAAAAATGCACTTCTAACAGATTGAACAGATCATTTATGTTGTTCATGAGGTGGTAAATGAACAAAACATACACAACCAAAAGCATGGAGATTATCGTAACTAGGTTGCTTAGCAAACAAGCTAAAATAGGGAGACTCCATGTGTAAGACTTGGGAAGGTAAACGATTAATCAAGTGAGTAGCAGTTTTCAGAGCCTCAATCCAGAACATGGATGGGACCGAAGATTCTAACAAGAGAGTACGTACCACATTTAGGAGATGACGATTTTTGCGTTCGGCTACTCCATTCTGTTGTGGAGTAGCGGGACATGATCGTTGATGAATAATATCTTTAGAAGCCAAGAATGTCTGAAACTCAATAGACACATATTCACCACTAGAATCTGTGCGTAATATCTTAATAGAAGTAGAAAATTGATTGTCAATATACGCTAAAAACTCAATGAAAGTACGAAAAATCTCAGATTTAGAGCAAAGAAAATAGACCCAAATAAATCTGCTATGATCATCAATGAAATTCATATAATATTTAAATTTTTCATGTGAACTAATCGGGGAAGGTCCCCAAACATCACTATGGATAAGATCAAAGCAGTGAGAAGCTCTATTAGCATGCAAAGGAAAGTGAAGAGTTTTGCTTTACTAAGTTTTCAAGAATCACACTCAAGAGATAAAGAAGAATGTTTATTATTACCAAGAAAAACATAGTGCAATACATGAGATAAGATCTGAGTATTGGGGTGGCCTAAACAATGATGCCACACCATACTAAGATTTGGAACATTATTACAAGCAAAATACTTAATAGAAGAGACTGAAGACAGTGCTGGAACAGGCAAAAGTAGTGGAAACAAACACCCCACTTTAGGTCCCTTCGGGATTGGCTCCCCCGTTACCTGGTCCTGCACAACACAACTGTCACCAGAAAAATTAACAGTACAATTGTTATCAACTAATTGACCAAGAGAAATAAGATTCGTGAAAAGCTGAGGAGCCAGAAACACATCAATAAACTTAGAAGAGGCATCTCCAGCAGCAGCTATTGGCAAAGAACTGCCATTGGCAGTCTGAAGAGGAGAATGACCAGCATAGGGTCGAAAATGACACATAGTAGTGGGATTATTCGTCATGTGATTAGAGGCCCCCGAGTCCATGTACTAGAGTTTAGTAGAATTGTTACCTTGGAACCTCATTGCTGGTAATGCCGAAATTAGCATCTGTTGCACCATTTCTGGTGTGCAGTAAGTCGCTGCAGGTGGTGCAGGAATAGAGGAAGCACCTGACGAAGAGTCATGTGCTGCAGAAGTCGCTGCTGGAGGGGTAATGACAGAAGTTTGAAATGCTTGGGCTTGATGATTCTGGGGGCGAATACGACATTTTTTTATAATGTGACCCTTCTTCTTGCAATAAGAGTAGTATTTCTTAGGACAATTGGCAGTAATATGCCCATATTCCTTGCAGCAGAAACACTGCAAGTTTTTAGAATTCATAGGTGGTCCTCGTCTTTGGGCAGGATAAGCCACAATTGTCGTCCCTGAACTGCCATGAAATTGTTCCAAAATAGCTTGAGTACTAAGACGGTGTTCTTCGCGAAGTAACTCACCAAAACAAATATCAAGGGAGGGAACAGGAGATCTGTTCATTAGAGAGGAGCGAACAGATTCATATTTCGGGCGTAGTTTCATAAGAAACTGATCACGTCGGCTAGTCTTGTGAAGCTTTTGAATAGTCGAAAGAGCGGCAACGAGAACACCCGCTGTAACCATATCAGTATATTCATGCCAAAGAGTAAGAAATGCCAAGTAGTGGTATTGGATAGAAAGACTACCATGTTGAAACATGGCAATCGCATGTTCTAACTGAAAGCGACGAGCATCATTATCTTGATGATAAACCTTATTCAAGTATTTCCACATGGATTGAGCGGAGCAATGAGCCCGCAAGTTGGTGACAATATGTGGCTCCATCGAACCAAGAAGCCAAGACATGATCCGAGCATCAAGTACAGACCATTAAGGAGAAGACACTGAATCCTTAGATTTATCAGGATGAGGTGCACAATCCGTGCCATCAATATGGCCCCAAAGATATTTTCCCTTGAGAAAAATTTCAAATTGAAAAGCCCACGGAGAGTAATTTTTGCCCGTAAACTTGACACACAGGGGCAGAGTTCATCGCAAATAAATAAATCCCGAGACAAAGCAAAACAGAAAAAAAAAAATTCCAGAAGACGGAAATAAATTGAGATAAGAACCTTGGACGTGTCTGAGAGATGAAGCAAGAAGTACGAAACACTTTTCAGCAGAGACCAAGAGCCACAACTACACAAAGAAGCCGAAATAAGACTGAGATAGCTGTTGCGACAACCACAAAGGCACAGACGTGCCGAGAACAACCAGAAGAAGCCCTGAGAACAACCAGAAGAAGCCGAGAATCCCACCCAAGGGTGCTGTGACAGTCACGAAGGCACAAAAGTGCCGAGAACACCTAGACGAAGCTTACGGTGACAGTCACGAAGGCACAGAAGTGCCGAGAACACCTAGTCAAAGAAACACAATTCCGAGAAGATGAGGAATTCACGTCGGACTCATGACAGAAGGCGCAAAAACTAAGAGAACAACCAGTTGAAGAAATGCAATTCTGAGAAGATGAGGAATTCACATCGGACTAACCATAGAAGGTGCCGAAACTAAGAAACCCACAAGCCCGAGAAAAAAATTTCGAAGGAGGCACGGTAGTTAGGAACCTGCTCTTGATACCATGTCAAAATTGTGTGAATGGCCGAATGAATTTTGGCCTTTGAGTGATCTGTATATTTTTTTTTTTTTTATAAGTAAGAGATAAATATTATTGATATGAATGAATAGGCATAGCCCATGTACACAGGAAATATAAAAGAGAACAACTAAATACATTCTAAGAATGATAAATTAAAGATAAGAAGTCATAAACATTGTTCCCATTTAACACAATGGCTGAAAACCAAAGCAATAAGGTGTGAATAAAAAAATTCTTCAGTTCCGTCATTGTGCGCTCCTTATCTTCAAAACATTGAGCATTCATTTCCGAACAAATACACCACATGATGCACAACGGGATCATCTTCCACACTGCTGTCATTTGAGGACAGCCTTGCATTTTCCTCCAACAACCCAACAAATCCACCACCCTCAAAGGCATGACCCAAGCAACATCGACGCTTTGAAATATCTTGTCCCACAACACCCTTGTTACCTCACAATGTAGTAAGAGGTGGTCCACAGATTCTCTATTCTTTTGCACATATAACACCACTCCATCACTACACATCCCCTATTTTTCAAATTATCTGTAGTCAAAATCTTCTTCAGAGCTGCATTCCATACAAAAAAGGCTACTTTAGAAGGCACGCTAGACCTCCAAATGTTCTTCTAAGGGAAAGGAGTAGAATTTTGTGTTACCAAAATTTTATAGCACTCCTTACCAATACATTTCTTGTGATTATTGGACCTCCACTTCAATCTATCCCGTTGTGCAATAGGGGTCCCCATGGAATATATTAGTATGAAAAAATCTGCTACAATGGATAATTCCCAATCATGAAGATCCCTATTAAAAAGAATGTTCCACTGGTGAGAACCATGAGAAAATATCCGCATATCCGCCATTGAAGCCTCCCTATTAGCTGCAATATGATAGAGAGCTGGAAAGGCCCTATCCAGCGCTTGTCGTCCAAACCACACATCCTGCCAAAAATTGATTATGTTGCCCTCACCAGCTACAAAGCTAATATGTTTTTCAAAACATGGCCATCCCCTCCTAATAAACTTCCATAAGCCCACACCATACCCCCTTTCACCTCGTTAGAGCACCAACCCCCCAAGCAACTCCATATCTAGCGTCAATAACCTCCTTCCACAATGACCCCCCCTCCAAGTGATATTGCCATAGCCATTTCCCCAATAAAGCTTTATTAAACATTCTCAAGTTGATATGTATATTATAAATCAACTTTACAAGATAACTGTACATCGAAAGAAAATAATCTATGAATGATTCTAGCAGTCTAGCCCTATTTGGAAACTATACTCTGTCAATATGCTAACTGTATAAGCCTAAGTAAATTAAGGAAAGTTGAAATAAGGAAAGAAGAATAGAAGAAGGAAAGCGTAAATTAAGGAAAGCTTTGCTGTCCATTGACATTGGCCTCATTCTCTATGAGCTACTCCTGGCTTGTAGACCCTATCATTGAACTCTTCGTCACCTGGGAAGGTTAAAGCAAAAGAAAACAAATAGTAAGTCGAATGCTCTGTAAGCAATACATCACACATTAAATATCACGTTAAATTAAACAAGTTTTCATTTTTAAATGACTTTCATAACTTTAACATCTTGCATACATATTATCCATGCAATCCTCGTTGCACACGATTACGCCCTAGGTGCTTGGGTTGGCGATCTTAAAGATCGCGATTCCAACCCGTAGCTACTAGTGGAACTTAGTCAAGAAGGAGATGAGCATCACTAGGTGAACTGAAGTGAGTCATTCTTGGCGTTGCCATCCTCCCGGACATCAGTCATCAGTTTTCTGTTGTTGGTCATCAAACACTACACACAATGTAATCCTTTCCTTTTAAATTCCTTTCTTGCATTTCATCAAATGGGCTAGTAGAGAACAAACTTTACATTACACGACTTAAAACACAACATTTCAGAAAAAGAGCATTGCATTTATACTAGAGAACTAAAAGACATGATAATGTTTGCTTACACACTTTAGAAAAGTATACAAAGGTGTGGTTATATTTACTTACTGCTCTTGGCTTCACAAAACTAGTAAGAACGTTTCTTAGCAATGTAATCAGTCATACAATGCAATACCATCTGAGTACCGATACAAACTTTACTTAATGTTGTTTTTAAGACTAAGGGGTAAAATTGACTTCTGCTCCTCTACGGACCCATTCAATAGCAAAGCAACTCTGTTTCTTTTATTTTACTAAAAAAAAATGTCTCTTTTGTTTTTTTTATAAGTACAAAATTACTAAGGCTCTTAGGTTGCTGTGAAGGTCATAAAACGGCCTCAATGACAGCCATACTGGTAGGCTCCAAGGTTCCTAAAGTCAGCCCAACTCTTGTAGCTGTTTGCTGGAATTTCTAGCCACTGGAAGCAAGGGTATTCTCTGTAAAATCCCTATGTTTACGTTATACTTGAGGTGTTTGGGTTTGTAGGAAAAGTATCTTATTAGTGTTTGGGCATAGGATTAAATTTTTGTTATGTTTTGACTAAGTAAAGACCCTCAAGGTGATTGTAGTGCTGTCAAATACATGGCTGCAGCTTTGTCATGTAGTTACTCTCCTAAGATGCCATGCACTTTCCTATCGAGCCATACTGTGTGCTGTGTGTGTAGTTAGAATTTCATGTGCGCATGCTTTCTATCTTTGTCATGCCTTACTAGAGGAGAAAAAATAGAGTTCTAGTGGCTATTTGGGATTTGAGTTCTTAATGAATTTATCATGAAAGAATAAATCTTGCACTGACTAAGTGAAGAGCCTACAATCACCTAGGATTCAAGTTGTGTAGTGTTTTGACCAAGTGAAGACCCTAGAATCAGCTTTTCCAGGTGATTGTAGTGCCGTCAAATACACAGCAGCACCTTTATCATGTAATTACTCTCCTAAGATGCCATGAATTTTCCTATCGAGCCATACTACGTGCTGTGTGTGTACTTAGAATTTCATGTGTGCATGTTTTTTTTATTTTTTATTTTTATCTTTATCATGTCTTACTAGAGAAAAAATAGAGTTCTAGTGGCTATTTGGGATTTGAGTTGATGAATTTGGCATGAAATAATAGATCTTGCACTGATTTTCATGACAAAATCATTCAACGAAGATGTAGAAATCTATTAGAAGGTTATTAGAGATCTAAACTTTAACTTTGATAAACTAAGGTGCGGTTTGGAATTTTATTTTTTAATATTATTATTGTTTTGGGATTTGAAAAAGTTGAATTGTTTATTATATTTTGTATGAAAATTTGAAAAAGTTGTAATGATGAGATGAGATGAGTTGGAGTGATTCTTGAATCCAAACTGGACCTCAGAAAACTTGAAGAAAACTCACCTAAATGACCAAAGGGGCAGCAGTAAGGGGGATTGTGGCTGGGGTGAAATAATACAGTTTATGGTCCTTTTTATCAGAAAAGGTTAGGTTTTGTTGGGAAACCTCAAGGCTGACAAAAATACGGTTTTTAAGTCAAAAAGATTTTGAGCTCCTAGAGTTTGGCAGCTAGTCTTAAAGAAAAGGGGTCCTAAAATCTTGTATTTATACCTAAGAAAGAGGGTTGGCAGCAGAGTGGCACTCCTACTCCTAGTAGGAATTGATTGTTTTCTATGACACTTTTAAACAACTTCTAAATCTTCTAGGAAAAATCTGGCAATG
Organism: Juglans regia; assembly: GCF_001411555.2. NCBI lineage: Eukaryota > Viridiplantae > Streptophyta > Magnoliopsida > Fagales > Juglandaceae > Juglans > Juglans regia. The sequence goes on along the minus strand of NC_049913.1, from coordinate 16,637,799 downwards.
CTATTTTAGGAAATGTTGCCCTAAACTTTAGGCTTTATCCCTATAAATTAGGTGGTGTCAAATTTGATTGGTCAAAAGGAGTCATTATACAACAAGGATTTCTCATTTTTCTTAGATTCTACTGGCTATTCCTATTGGGAAATGGATTTGGCCTTGAACATGGACTAGGCCATGTTACACCTTAATTCTATGCACTAAGCTACTTTTCTAATACTTCTTTAAAGCCCATAAGGTAGTCTTACAAAAATAGTAATAACAATAATAACGAACACAATTACAAAATTCCTATTTTACCCCTTGAATACAATCTGGGTTGTGATAGAGGATGTCAAAGATTTAAGGGGGGATTGTAATAACATGGATTGAGTATAGGAGGGTGGTGAATGAGATCCCACATTGCCTAGATGGAGAAGTTATGCTATATAATAATTCAAAGGGACTCTAATTGTTATTTTGATTAGTCCTTTTAGAGTATAAGCCTAGATGTGACTTGGGCCCTCCTTCGGCTATTACAACTTTGTGACTTTGAAACCAATATCTAGTATCGCATAATCGCATACGAGATATTAGGGCTTGAGTTCCCTTCATGATATTGTGATAGCCTGGTAAGTTTCATTGTTTGTATGTTTGTGACATCTTTCCTCTGTACATTGTGTCTGGATTTTGCTCCATAGCATGAAAAATTTCCTTCTATCCTTGTCCCTTTGAGGGAATGAATCAGATTGGGTGGTAGAATCATTGCTCTCGCTCATATACCCCTAGGAGTTGGCTCAAGTTGTAAGAGCCTTGGTCCTACTGGTATGCTTCCTCCATATCTAAGTTCGAACCTTTGGGTGCAAGCAATTTGTAGGGGTCATCGGACTGAGAGAATTTTTCCTTGAATTACTCAAGGTGCACTTGTCGGAAACATGCCGAGGGCATATGCACCCCTTGGATTAGTTGGGATATTGTCCCAGACACCCAATGCCAATAAGAAAAAGAATCTCACTTCTCTCACTCATCATACACATGCACACACACTCTCTAGTTTATATGTTTGTCCGTGTTTGTGATTACATATAGAGCTCAATATATATCACACTATACAACTTTCTGAAATGTCCTTGATCCAAAGCGATTTATCTAAAAAAATTGAAATCTTGATCAATGTTTAGATTTTGATCACATGATGTTCAAATGCCATCACTTGTAAGCTTATTGAAGTTTCTAGAAATTAGTTCTAAATTCTGTTCTGTTTTGAAGATAGTGGAGAAAAATGAGTCAGAAGCTATATGGCGGATTGCTGCATTACAAAAGGTTCTTAAGGAAGTTCATTCCCTTTTTCTAATGTTTCATGGATCCATACGAGCATTGCTTGAGAAAGAACCTGCTGGAGGATTAATTCGAGCTCATCTGCACCCCTTCATGATGGATTATCTAAGAGGTACATCATCAAGCACTTATATACTGCTAAATTACCTAAATCTAAATTTCTTTTGTCGATAGTTAAAACTATTTCATAGTGAGTCACTAAATTGTCAGCCTGTCAAAAGTGGTCTCCATTGGATCATTGCTGCTGGGGTAATGCTGAAGTTGCTGTATCAAATGCTGTCTCAACTGGATTTGTTCTACCCACGTAATGCTAAGGTTGCCGTATCTCATACCTTGTAATTTTTCTCTTTGAGACAGATTTCCTTTTTGGCAAGAAACTCCTGTTACCATCATTCCGTGACTGTTTAAAGGAGCGTGGAACTGTGCAGATGCTGACTGTAAGTAGGGAGGCTGCAATTGAAGTTCAGGTACATCTTTCAAAAATTATGTTCATTAGTTGTACGTCTTTCAAAAACTATTTTCACTAAGACTTTACATTAATTTCCCTATATTTCTATCTAAAGTAGCTAACCAAAACCTCTTTTTTCTATTTTAACCAACCATTTTTTCTACTACACCATCCAACAGCTTATCCAAATTTCTCCCTATTTCATTGAAGATATAAACAAATGACAGTATAGAGAGAGATAAATGACAGAGATATATGGATGAAAGGAGGAAGAAGAAGAAGAAAAGAGAGGTAGAGAGAGAAATTTATAAAAAAAAAAGTATGCATTGATGAATAGTGTCCATCTACATTGGTATTGGTACTGTAATAGAAAAAGCATTTGACATTTCCTTTGCATAATCTGATGGAGACAGTTTTTTGAGGATTGCTTAGTTATGTTACATAGAGATGCAAAATGCATAACCCATTGGAATGCTCTAATACTCTCTCTCTCTGTCTCTCTCTCGCCCCCTTTCTCTCTTGAATATTTTTTTCTGCCATGCAGGTCGCTTAGCTGTATTTAGATGTTTATTTGTTTGACCTGTTTTTAAGGTAGATTTTTGTCTGTGGTTGAATGATTTTCATGCAAATGCTTTGTTCATCATCAAACATATGGGTGCTTTGTTGGACAAGAGACTTCTGATTTGCAGTAGTGGATTTTGTGATCTGTTATAATTATTAATTGAATAGAATCACATCAATATTTCCTAATGAGAGGCAGGCCTGAAAATCCAAACTGTGGGTAATATGGAGAGCTTCTATGTCTAGATTAATTTTTACCCTCATGTGGTGAGGGCAGACTTATAAGGGCGGCGAGAAACCCACTGTCATGGCCTCCCGCTTAAATCACAGTTTGATCCCATGGTAGTGTGTTTTTGTGCTAGTCTCCCAGGTGGTTTAGGTTCCTTGGGTGAGTCCTAAAGGCTCTGCCGTGGTGTGGTTCCCCCCTCATAAAAAAAGGCCATTTTTAATATTTAAGTTTCATTTTAATTTCTTAACTATACTTTTAATGTTAGGTTAACAAAAAAATAACAAATTAAAAATAGTAACTACATACTAGGTAACCAAAAAAAAAAAAAAAAAGTATAAACAACTCCACTAGATGTCTAATATACACATTACAAATACAAACCAAATTGCCTTAAACACCAATGCACCTTTGGATCAATTGGCAACACCTTGGTTTCTTATTAAGAGAACCAAGAATCGAATCCCACCTCCTCATGTATAAAAAAAGATGTCTAATATACACATTACAACTACAAACCAAATTGTCTTAAACACCAATGCACCTTTGGATCAATTGGCAACATCTTGGTTTCTCATTAAGAGAACCAATGATCGAATCGCCCTTCCCCCTTGTATAAAAAAGAAATAAAAGTTTTACAATTACAAAACATAAGATAAATAAATATTCTTGATTCTTCACTCTTGATGCTTCAATCTTCAACGATTATGACATTTGATCTGCGTTCAACTTTCTATAGAAACCTAGATAAGAATTAAACGTCAAATATTAGTGACTTCTGATAATGAAAACTACTAAAATTAAATTATAAAAACAAATGAATATTGAATGAATATCAAAATAATACCCAATTCCACCAAGAAACCTTCCATGTTATCTATGGACTCTCGAATATCAATTGGTGTCAACAGATGTTTCAACCAATGGATAACTAAAGGCCTCAACATTTCTTGGAGGCAATGAACTCCAAAAATGATCAAGTACATGACCTCCCGTACTAAATGTTGACATGGATGCAATCGTGGAAACAGTCATGACCAACAAGTTTCATGCAATCCTTGCAAGTATAGGATAGTTAGCCTCATTTACTTTCCACAAAATCAACTAATCAAAAAAAGGTCAGGCCTCACAACCATCTGATAAATACTGATCCACCTCTGTTTTGGCAACAGTAGAGCCCAAGGGGGATGATGGTTGATCACTTTCATCGTACCATAATGTCTCAGCATTGCCATTACCATCATCTATGATTGTAGATGTCCGAGGTGGCTCATGTTCTCGGCTAGTCATGGTAGAACCGAATGTCACATTATACTCCCCATACAAATCCACTAATAGCTGTCTCACACTCGACACCAATTTTTCAGCTTGAGTCTCATCATGAATTTTTTCAAGTGGAAACTAAAAGGCCCGAACTTTCCTTGTGGATTAAGCACAACTGCAATCAACATCAACAAACTCAGCCTATCTAATGACCCCCAATATTTATCATATTTTCGCATGTTTTGCTTTCTCTCTCTAAATTTTTTCTCTCCATACATTTGAGAAAAAATGTTGTTTTTTTGCCTTTGGTAATTTTTTGCTAAGGGTTATCTACATCCTCGTCAATGCTTTCCATGAAACGTGTAGTGATTGAGTCTAAGTTGTTTGAGGTGAGAAGGGATGGTCAATACATTCTATTGTGTGAAAAAGGATGGAAAGTGGTGAAGAATATGAGAGTGGGGTTGGAAACAGCTTGGTGGTTTCACAAAGCTTTGGAAGGGTGTTTGAAGGCAGTGAGCAAGGGGTATTATTCTGCCCATAGGGATGGGGACAGGGGCTATATTGTGCAACGGTGCTCCAACTCCAGAGGTGCATATTTGGCTTTGGTGGAGTATGGAGGAGGGGGGCGGCGGAGCTTCATCTTCATCCCAGAAGATAGAAATGGTGTGGGTTGGAGGAACTTAATGGTAGCATTGCAGGAAGTCAGTGGATGTGGTGGTTCTGGCCTGAAGGAGAGGTCTGAGTTAACTCAGCCCTCGTATGGGGAGCATCGTTCATTGTATAGGGAGGCACTCCTAGGTTGGAAAGAGGGGCCACAAGACGTGAAGAGGACTGAATTGGCAGGTGTGCCCAGGCTAGGCGGTGCTGCATTTCTAGTAGGGGTCAGAGGCGCGAAGGGGAAGACAGAGTTGTTGGTTCATATAAGGACATTATATATGTCCTGTTAGTTATGGGAAGACAGATGGGTTAGCTAACTGATAAAGTTCAGTGGCTGAAACGATGTGTCTTGGGGCAGGAATTTGTGGGCCTCAGTTTTAATCAATTAGGGGGCTTTAGTGAAATGGGCCAGGGTTAGCCCAGAGGGCCCATTGAGGCACTGAAGGGGAAGGGGAAGGGGAAGTGGGCCTAGGCAATGGGCCTCAGCCCATAGGGATGTAGCCTAGGGATGGAGGCCGCATTTGGAGTAGGAAGCTGTAGCCTGTGGTTGGCTCATCTGCAAGTGGGCCCAGGCCATCGTCGCCGACGGGGCCTTAGGTGACCTCGCCGCAGGCCGTCGCTCCTTTGGTGGCAACCACGACGCCATCAGCGCCATCTACAGTGGACGAGGAACCCTCACAGAAAGGTTCGATGGGGGTTGCCGATGGTGTACCTACTATCTAATCATTGGGACCTGCATAGAGAGGTGCGACGGAGGTCGCCGATGTGACGCCCACAGATTCCGCTTGGGATCAGACGGACATCCGAAGCTTCTGGATATGCAACACAATGTTATCTGTCCCCGTTCATGATATATAAGATACAATGTTTCTAACATGCATATAGCATTATGCAATATTTGCAGTGGATAATTTTTTTTTGAGCAATACTATGCACCAAACTGAAATATCCCAAATACTTAAAACATACTTAATACATAATGACATATTAAACAACTGAGATCATAACACTAGTCCAAAATGGTTGTGATCAAAAGAGTGCTGGAGATTGAACTCCATAAATACAATTAGTAATCTAAGGTAACTACATCTACATCTACGTCGCACCATCGCTTAGTCGACCATTTCCAGTGGGTCGATTCCCGATTCTCGTTCTGATCCTGTAACAAGATTTACCATTCGGGTTGAATGGTAGTTGAGACTACCACAGTGAGATTGATTACAAATCTCAACTAGTTAACAAAAAATCTACACATAGGTTAAAGATGCATGCATGGCAATAAATGCATGAATGCACAATCAAAGTCAATAGTAAATATAACATAACCTGACAATACATGGCATGAAATAATAAGCATACGTGACTTGACATAACATGGCATGAGCTGACATAACTTGAACTGGAACTGGAACTGAAACTGAAACTGAAACTGAAACTTAGGTTGACGTGACATAAACTTGAAACTTGACATGAACGTAAACTTGAACATAACATAATGTGAAACATGACTTGAACGTGAAATACATGAATTTGGAATCTTATTTAGTAGACTTAAGGATTTCACATCCTAACTCTAAAAATTACCAATATTTACATTCCTTATGTGAATTTTGTCCAAGACTCAAATATTAACTTAAAAAAATTTAAAACCATTCTCAACTACGGAAAACTCACTGTGGCCGAAACATCCATAGGATTTTTTCCTTGATTTCTTTTTTTGTTGCAATTTCAATCATCTTCAAAACTCATGATTAAACCAAAATTTAGTAACAAAGATCTTCCTATCCTAAGTTTAAAAACACACTTAAAATATTCATTAAGAAAAAGTTAATCATCAACACCTAACTTTTTGTAAAAAGACCCACACTTTTTAACAAAAAGTAAACACTTAAATTACAAGTTTTGACCTTAATAAAAACATCTCCAAGAATTTCAAAAAATCAAACCTTATTTCTAACACATTCATAACATCATCCTAAGATCAAACATGTTTTAAATCATCAAATAAAAGTCACAAAAAATCACAAAACAACACTTGGAGTTTTTGGTTTTACACTTAGTCCAAAACATAAACTTTTCTCTCAACTAATTTTGATCAATCTCATGATCCATGGCTTAAAGACGTGATCTTCAAAATAAAACATCTCATGGTTTAAAAATGTGTCCTAAAAAAGATCCAACCGTCGAACTTAAAATCACATGGCTAAAATTCAATAAAACATGAATCTAACCAAAAAACATCAAATCTTATGCCTAATCGAAATTCTCTTGCATAGAAAATCATATCTTTAAAACTAATACTAAATATCTTCAAAATATCATCCTAACATGTATATAAGAGGCTTAAGAGCATCATATAAAAATATCAAAGCCTTTGGAATAAGATTAAGCCATGAAATATTCAAACTTTCACAAAACAAAAACTGTTTTACCACTTCTAGTTTTCAAGTTTCTAAATCTAAGGAAATCTATAATCAAAATCTTTATTCATGCAACAAAACCTCAATGAACATTCATAAACACATGCTAATAACACTCCATAAAATTTTCGGACCAAGATATGTCCACGAGTTTTGTCAAAAATTCCAAAACATAACTTACTCTCCAGTTTCACGCCCAGAATGACCTCTCCATGGTTAAAAATACTTTTGGCCGATCAAATTAGCATGAAATGAGACTAATAAGATATCTACGGAATCTACACTCAAAGAAGAACAACTTTTATGAATGAGTCATTGTGAGAAAATACTTACAAAGGGTCGGAAATCTCCACGCACCAAGACCCAGAAATTTGCCCGAGAGAGCTCTTTTGGGTTTTCTCTTCAAGAACGGAGTGAAGAAGTGATAAAATGGAGTTAAATGTGCCTTGCATGACTTTAGACTCCTGGAGGGGGAAGTTGTGGGCTTGAATGACCTATGATTGGAGTTGGCTATGTGACATAAAGTGGAGAATAGTGAGGGGCACAAACTGCCTGTAGCTACTGTGAGAGATGGAGGTTGATGGAGTGGATTTTTCCTTCACATCAAGGCATTATTGGGTGCAGCCAATGGTAGTGGATGGTCTGCCATGTGGGGGAGGAAACTTCTTCAAGAAGTTTTGCCAAGGTGACCAATTTCGTAGGCCTTGGTGGGCCCCAACTAAGTGGGCTTCAATTTTGAGTTTAAAGGGGGTTTGTTAGGTTTTGAGATGCTATCAAGTTCAAATTCAATTTTTCTTGGTCCAAACAAATTTTCAAAATTTAAAATACTGGGATAATGATGTCATAATAAGAATTTGATTAATTAATAGTAGCTGGAAGTGATTAAATCAAGTGATTAAACATAATGTTAGAAATCAGATTAAAAAGGGTTTGGAGGCCAACTTTAAGGTTTGGGTAAACCGTTTAGGGTTTTGGTTTCAATCAAGTGTTTGGGGTTTCAATTGATTTCCAACCATTTAGGGTTTTGCTAGGGTTGAAATCTTCTTTGGTCTACCACAATTTGATTGATTAGATGAAACAAAGTTTTGCTTAGGTGGCATGATCTCACACTTTGATTTTCTTCACAAATCTATCTAATGGATCCTCTTTGCGCCAAGTGTCTAATTCTATTCACTATGTGTGGCTAAGATATTGCTAAGTATCCAAATAAAATTCTCTAACCGAATTTGGACATTCCACACTGTGATTTTGAAAACACTGCACTTGATGCGCTTATTGAGGTTACTATTCACTCCACAAAAATGCATAATAAACTTAGTACTGAAAAATTCTAAATATTCATATTAACCTATAATGAAAAACGTTTACCAAAATTTAATCCCGAAGTGCCTCTAAAAAAAAATTCACAATTTCAAACAAGCATTTCTTTCGAAATTATAAAAATGGGCTATTGCGCCATAAAATCTTAAATAATCAACTGAGTCTAATGACGTAGACCAAAACATGTTCAGGCACTTTTAACTACCTCGAATAATTAAACTTATATATTTCTAGTACCATAATGAGTGATAATACTGACTATGTTGACAGACTAAAACCTGAGCGATTGATCGATTTTCGTAAAAATTTATGGGATTTTCATGAGGTTCCTAAAATCAATAGAAATTCCACCAGTGAATTTCTAGTGGCCTATTATAGCCGACGTCCCCTCGACGTCATTGCAATGGCTCTAGGGAGTGAAATTTTAGGGGAGATGGTTGCGGATCCAGTATTGCAGACCATTCTCTCGTCGGGGAAGTTGGGGTGCGCACAAACCATGCCGCCGGTCATCGTCGAATCTCCAGGTGTAGCTCAGGCAATGCCCTTGGCGTCAGAAGTGGTAGAGGGGGTTTTGGAGGCACTGGAAGTCGAAAAAGATGGGTCCTTTGGGAAAATTTTTAAGGATGGAGAGTTGGATGAGGGGTGTATCACTCGGGAGCTGTGGGTGGTGGATATGGAAAGGGATTGATGGGGGTCCTGGGTCATCATCAGTGGTGTTGAAGGAGGCTGATTCTATGGTTCAATTAGTGGATCAACTTATGGTCAACGGCATTGAGGGTGATAAGGATGAGTTGGAAAGCCCTACCCCGTTACGCACTATCACTCCAAAGCCAATGTACAATTTAACAACTGACTTGCTATTAAAAAAAGTAGAGGAAGTTCAAGAGTGTGTGGGAATATTGTTTGTTGGGTATGAAGACTAGTTTAAGGCCCTTTTGATTGCGATGGAGGCAGGAAGACCTACAGTTCTGAAATCAGCAGTGAAACGGGACCGGGAGTTGAAAAGTCTCAAAAGCTCTTTTAATTACGATAACAAGGAGGGAAGTGTGGGGAGGGAGAGGTTGAAGGGTAAGGTGACTTCGTCATTTAATGGCATCACTTCCTCCTTCACTATGTCCCAACTCTCTTGAAAGAAAGCCATAGAAAAGCCATCCGGACCCGGGGCTTTGTTTCTACACTTACTTCTCACCACGAGATGCACCTCCTCTTCATCAAACGGCCTCTCCAACCAACATGCTACATCCGAATCCAGCTGATCAAATAGTAAACCATCTAGTTTGGGATGCCATTCTTCTTTTTCAGCGAGATCCTCATAATACTGCACTATGTGGTCTTGGATTTCTTCGGAAGAATGTAACACATTTGAACCGGAATGGAGGACTTCAATAACATTGTTGCGCCTAGGTGAATTAGCCACATTGTGAAAAAACTTAGTGCATTTATCCCCCTCCTTCAACCAAAGTGCCATTGATTTTTGCCTCCAAGATATTTCTTCCAACATCAGAATTTTCTCAATTTCGGTCACCACCACTTTCTTCCTTAATAAAGAATCTGCATTAACTACCCCTTCCTCCAAAGTTTGCAACTCATCCCAAATGATATTTTTCTACACTTCCGTATGTCTAAATTCTTCTTCATTCCACTTCTTTAAATCATACCTAAGGGCTTTAAGTTTACCCGCCACTGTGAAGCTAAGGGTACCATCAAAAGAATAATTGTCCCACCAAGCCCTTCTCCACAAATCCTTCAACTTACAGTCACATATTCTCAAATTTGAAGGAACGTCTACCCCCATGAATATCACTACAATCAAGCAAAATTGGGAAATGATCGGAGCAAACACGTGGCAGCCTTTTCTGACATAGGTCCGGAAATTGTGTCTCCCAAGAAGAGGAGACTAGAAATCTGTCCAACCGGGACCCCCCTCGACTAGTGGACCAATTGTAGGCCCCCCCAACCAGCGGAAGATCCACAAGGTTTAGGTCAAAGATCAACTCTGAAAAGGCTTCCATTGCATCAGTGGGCGTGGCAAACTGGATATAAAAGTTGTTTAGAGCTTTCTTGTGGGGTGGTATGGGGGAGGAATCCAAACTTCACCTTGTGAGTTGGCAAAGGGTGAGCTGTCCATTTGCGAATGGGGGGTTAGGGGTGCGAAATTTGTGTGTATTTAACAAGGCACTATTAGGGAAGTGGTTGTGGAGGTACTAAATGGAAGGGAACTCTATGTGGAGAGAAGTTATTGATCATAAGTATGGTTGTGTGTGGGGGGGATGGTGCTCTAAAGAGGGTAGGGGGTCTTATGGAGTAAGTCTATGGAAATTCACAAGGAAGGGGTGGAACACCTTTGAAAAACATCTCAAGTTTGAGGTGGGTGATGGAACACGTACCCGCTTTTGGTTTGATGTATGTAGTGGGGAGAGTCCTATTTGCATGGCTTTTCCAATTGTTTTTAACTTGGCTAGAAATCAGCAAGCTCTAGTTTCAAAAGTTCTATGTCGTGCCAATGGGATGGTCACTTGGAATGTCACTTTTACAAGAAATGCTTAGAACTGGGAACTTGAAGAGCTGGCAGATTTTTACAGTTACTTGTATTCAACAAAGCTAGGGGCCAATGGGGGTGACCGTATGTTGTGGACTCACACGAGGAAAGAAAAGTTTACTGTTAAATCCTTCTACAAGGTCTTGACAGTCCTACAACCCACCTTGTTTCCATGGAAGAGTATATGGAAGATATTAGTTCCATCTAAAATTGTTTTTTTTACTTGGACAGCTACTCATGGGAAGATTTTGACGGTTGATAATTTAAGAAAGCGAGGTATGATGGTCACAGAGTGGTGCTACATATGTAAAAAGAGTGGTGAATCGGTAGATCATTCATTGTGAGATGACTGGGGAGCTATGAGTTGGTATTCTTAGTAGAGCTGGGCTAAGTTGGGCTATGCCTAAGAGAGTGGTGGACTATTAGCATGTTGGAATAGATCTCATAGTAGTGTCCAACTAGCAGCCGTGTGGCGGATGATTTCCTTGTGCTTAATGTGGTGTTTATGGTCTGAAATGAATGACAGGTGCTTTAATAACAAGGAGTGTGCAGTGGGGGAAATCTAAAACTTTTTTGTTTTCTCTCTTTTCCAGTGGTTTTCTGCTATTGTATTGAAGGGAGGGAATATTCATGAGTTTTTATCTTCTTTCTAGCCTACTAGAATGTAATTAGGTGTCTCACTTTGTATACTTCTTGTGTACTTGGGCATCGCCTAGTTTCATTCACATCAATAAAGATTATTACTTATCTAAAAATTTATCATATTTCCTTCTCATGCAAGTGGCCATGCTCATCAAACAGTAATTATCATTCTGGCTCAGCCGAATCAACTCTTTTTGGAGTTGACAAATCTGAAAACTGGTGTTGGTCGTGACATACAAAAAACCTAGAAAATCTCCTAGTCGCTTCATAAAACATTTTTAAAAAGCTTATAAACACCACGCTGTCTCCCACTCCTTGGAGTCCAAGTGTGTCCATCAACAAAGTAAGAGAGGAAATTGTAATTCTCACTCTCCATCTGCCTGAAAGCCTTATTAAACTTCTCAACTGCTTCCAACATTATGTATGTTGAGTTCCATCGATTTGGTACGTCAAGAGACAACATTTTTTTTCAATCAATTTTCTCTATTTTTGCACATCTTTTAAACTTCTCTAATCTTGCAAGGGAGGAGCGCATGTATCTAACTGCATTTCGAATCATTGTTATGGCATCATTACACTCCCTCAGACTCTCATTCACAATAAAGTTTAAAATATGAGTACAATATCTCCTGGAATTTGGCAGAAGGCCACAACGTCGGGTTGCTCGCCACACGGGCAAACACCTCTGTTTGACTGATAAATGTTATATTTAGAATTATGAGTACCAGAGATACTTAACTTGCCAAACAATAATAACCATAAGTCACATCTACACCATTGTTAAAATATTACAAACTACAAACTTGTTCATTGCCCAAATCAAATAAAATATTACAAATCTCAATATCTTAATGAGGACAGACCCCCGAAGCTATTCCTCAGGTTGCACTGGCTCCTCCTCCTTATATCCTACCTCATTTTCTATGGCTACATCAAAACATAGGGTTACAAGAAGCAAAACCATAGTGAGACGTGAGATTTCGAGGAAATATCAGTAAATTATAACCCATAACAGCAGCTATAAATGCAAGATTGGTGATGGATATGAAAGAATGAATTTTAAGTAAAACAAAGAAAGAACATACATATCGAGGCAGCAACCTCCGTGCAAATATAATAAACATAATTCACCATAATAATTTCCAAGCACCCAGTGCCCAAAGCATCACATAATCAACAACATGAAAACCATCAACACTCGACTCCAAATCCAATTCAACACCACGAAATCCATCTTACCAACCAATTCCATTTATTAACGAGTGCGCTATAGTCTCCCCTATCATATGGCCGTATGCACACCCTGGCTCCCTTCGCTGCACTGCGGGTAACGACTGTGTACAATTTCGTATCGATCGACCCTTGGTTTTGTGTCCCGTTCTTGTCCATGGCATCTTCTAGCTTCCGCAAGTCGAGTGGCCACGGATTTGACCCAAGAGCATTAACATCTCGTCTGAGCCCGTTGTTGCCCGACAACGACCAATGGGATATCACTCAATTCTTTGATTCTCCCGAATAACCAGAGAAGTTACGTCGAGAAATTTCCCCGTCTCGGCTTGGGGTCTTGATCCACTCACCCACCCAGAAAAAGCATTTTGAAACAGGAAATTTGGGACTTTTTACCAAATAATATCAACCCTTTAACAAGAAATCCAGTAAATCATACTAGAGTATCATGTACGCGGAAAAAAAGACTTGAAAGTATGGGGGGACAAGATGCAATAAATTGTAACCTAGTGTACTCATAGTCATTATCTGACATTTTTAGTGTTGTCATAGGAAAGGACCTACCTTTGTAGTGAGTTTTCACTGCAAAAATTGTAATGATGAGTACACTAGATTACCTACTACTCTTTGAGCAATCCCATGTTATTTCCAGGGCACCCAGTTTTTGTACCTTGTTGTCCATTGCTCGCCTCGAAATGCATCTGTGCTACATGTTGCTCCCCTGTTGCTTGCATGCATCGTTACTCACCCGAATACCTCCGTTTGCTTTCAAATTTGCTCACCTTACACATCACCTATCCCATCTTTTACTCACCTGATATAGAACTTGAATCCTTTTCGTCGCCTTACTTTTTGCCCGCCAAAAATGGCACATCATTCATTAGTCACTCTTTTCCTGATCCTTTGCCCTCCTAGGGCGCGCTTGTCTGAGTACTTCCAGCTTGATGATTTTGCTCGCCTTGTTTGTTTGATAGGATTTTCCCTTGTGTCTAGGACGACGAGTCTCTTAGTCTCGTATGTGGGGAGTTCCTACCTTTATAGAATGCGATTCTCACACACACATTGCCTATAAAAAATTGTCTCAAATATTAAATTGCAAGATTATTTGAGTTTGCATTATCAACAATTACAGTAAATATCCTCTCAGTGCCCCAATCAAGTAGGCTCAATTCAACATACCTCCAAATAGTCTTCTCTCGATGATTAAGGCCCAGTTTGGATACATAAGTCCCCCCAACTTATCTCATCTAAACATTAGAACTTTTCCAAATTTCTATACAAAATATAATAAACAATTCAACTTTTTCAAATCTCAAAACAAGAATAATATTAAAAAATAATATTCTCACAATATTTTATTTAACTTTCAACTTTCACTTTTCATCTCAACTCATCCCATCTCATCTCAACTCACTATCCAAACCTCTCGTAAGAATTAAAAAAAAATTTAGGACTTTTTTGTGCAATTTTCAATCCCTATCAATGATTTGTGTGGTTAGACACAACTAAGATTTTGTACTAATATCCATGTATTAGTAGTCAGTGAAATCCTCATGCCACCATCTTTAAACAATTTTTTGAGTTTTCTCTTTTCCAATGCAAACAAATTCATGCAATCTCTTGCAATCGTGACGCGACATGACACTTTAATCCGAGACTTAAGAGACCAACACACCTTAAACCCTTCGAGAATAAAACCTTGACTAATCCTAGGGGTGTACAGGCCCTCGGCAAGGAGTTTCCTGCAAGTGCATATCGGATAATTCAAAAGGAAGTTCCCCTAATCCGATGATCCCTAGGAATTGTTTGCTCCCAAGAGGATTTGAACCTTAGATATGGAGGGAGCATACTACTAAGACCAATGCTTTTACCACTTGAGCCAACCCCTAGGGGTTGATGTTTTTTGGTACCTATCCAAAGGCCCATGTTTATGAGGATTTTTGGGACATGTATGCAAATGGTTTTGCATGGTTGAAGTCTTGTTCCTCTTTGAGTGGTAAGTGTACATCTTTCCACAATAGTTACACTTAGGGCAGGTTTGGGGGGTGAGATGAGAATTTTATGTTTTGTTTTTAAGTTTAAAATAGTATATTTTAATATTATTATTGTTTTGGGATTTGAAAAATGTGTATTGGGATTTGAAAAAGTTGAATTGTTTATTATATTTTGTATGGAGATTTGAAAAAAGTGTAATGATAAGATAAGATGAGATGAGATGAGAATTTTGTGTTTTGTTTTGGTTACCAAACCTGCCCTTAGCCTTAGGCTCATCCACCAGACAATCCTCCATCTTCTCAAAATGGTCCCAAACAAATGACGGATCTTTCCTGTTCCGTTTCTTAGGAAGTGGACAAGTACTATAGGTAAGGGCACTCTAGGGTCCTGATGTTTGGGTATCGCTCATATCATCTTCCAAGTTTATGATCGGTTCGTTTGAATCAACATCAATTGGAGTTAATGAAGAATAATCCATCTAACACGTGAAAGACAAAAGTAATTACAAAACACAAGCAAAACAGTGGGGGTTTATAGCCCCATGAAAGTTGTAACTTTCAAAATATGAGCTATAGATACTATCCGAGAAAGGAGCAGCTAAACAAAACAAAACAGAAAACCACAAATACACAATAGCTAGTTTGCAACATGACAAACAATACAAGTCTAATACTCTAAAATCTAGATTTTAGTTCACTCATCTTTCCACAATTTACATCAAAACAAGGTCACAAAAAAATCATAACAACATGTTCAATGAACAATAATCTGATTTTTAAATTTCTCCATGCAAAACAGAAAACCACAATTACACAGCAGCTAGTTTGCAACATGGCAAAATCAAAAGTCTAAGACCCTAAAATCTAGATTCTAGTTCACTCATCTTTCCACAATTTACATAAAAACAATGTCACAACAAAATCATTGAATGTGAATTTACTCAAAATTTGTTCTGCTACTTAAAATGCTCTAGATCCCATTCTTCTGGTTTAATGTATATTCTTTGAAGACTATCATTTTCTTAAAACAATTTATAGGAGTGTAACAGAGTACCACATGCTAAGATTGAGCCTTCATTTACCTGGAAAAATAAACTAATGCTAGCATATTTGAATTAAGGTGAAACATACATTATTTTTAGCTGATCTCATGTATCATTTTTTGGTTCTCTTTAGATTTGCATTCAAATATTTGTTTAAACTTGAGGTCCATTATAGCTATAAACTACCAACCAAAATCTTCCTAAAAAAGGGCCTTACATATTTACCAGGTTATTTATTTATTATTTATTTTTATATTTAATAGACTCAAGTTAATGTGATGGTGAAATGACAATTTTATAAATTGAATTTCTTGCAATTTTGTGTTCTCCTATTTGTAACAATTATATCTTGTTTTGCAGTCACTTGTCAGGCTGCTAGAAGAATCTTGTGCTGGAAGCTCACCATGCTACTCGCTGATTTTATTTCAGGACCTGCTAGTGTCCACTACACTCTCTCCTGTATGTATATTCAAGTCCTATTTGATATTGATGCTTTTATAATACCTATATTACATACAATATATTTCAATCATAACATTGACAGGATGATCAATAACCAATTCCTGTCAACATAATTCTGCTGGAGATTTTGGTGAAGGGATTTTGTTTCTCGCTCTATCCTTCATTATTGACTATTTTGTCAGGTTGACACCATAAACTTGTTTACGTATGCTGTTCTAAGGTTGACACCACGCACACTTTCTGCTGGAGCAAGTTCTTGGTCCTATTTACGCAAAGGAAGTACAGGATCTTCTGTTTCTGCTGGCTATACATTGGCCCCCTCAGCATCTGTTCCAGATCAATATTATTGTTTACTGGATACCTCCCCTGGTGGAGATAACAACTATCATGTTGTGAGGCCCTTAAAGCAAGACAGGTGGTCCAAAGCCAAGGATGGTTTTCTTGTCACTGACATATGGAGTGCAGAGGCTGGTAGTTCAACTTCTGCCACCCCAACCATTTGGCTCCAACAGACAGGGGAGAGAATGTATCTATGTGCTTACCAGTTTAGGAGCCTTACCTTAATCCTTGTCGTTCCTGTTGCCTCCATTCTTAATGGGGAGCAACTTGTTTCTTTGGTGAAGCAGCAAGTTCTTGAAAATGTTAGTCCCCTATCTGTTCTAATAATTACAATTTTGTCTCGATTTTGATTCCACTTTTATGGTTTTTTAAACAGTTTCATGACCTTAATGATTGCCCTAACTTATTGGGGTCATTACCCTCTGACTGATCCATCTATACTTGAGAGTATTCCACATTGTTGTTGAAACATATTTAATTTGTTTGGTGAGAATATTTCCTGTGTCCTTTTAGAGCCTTCAGCCTCTTCTTTTGTACCTTGGACTTTTGGGCCTTTGTTTGTTTGTATAGGGCAGGGTGAGCAAGTGCAAACAATCACATTCATCCTTCTCTTATCTATTAGGGCTATTCTAGGGGATTTAGTAACATCCAAATATATATATATCCAATCATCTCATTAGTTTTAGTCGCTTATATGGCATTATGAATACTCAAGCAAGCATGTTAAGCATTCCAGTGCAGGCTCAAAGAAAGAATGATTCTGAATTACTCAGCTGTGTGATGTAGATGCACTGCATTGAGAATTGGCATATTTCTAGAATGAGCATGGGTGTTAACTCTTGACGGTGAATTTAAATGTTGTCACTTCCTCAGAGGCTTCTGATCATAGTTTTGGGAGGATGGCCAAATCATATATATTGACACAATTGAGGGAATAACTGAGTATAAGGCAGAAAATAGAAGGGGATAAAGAAATGAAAAATGAAAAAAAAAATAAAAAATGAAAAATGTGAAACTGAACATGGAGTTGTGCCTTTTCAAAATGAGTGTTTGTTTTGAAAGGTGAAAGCATCAAGCTCTTTGTTTTCCAATTTTCTCCTTGCCTCCTGATAATACTTTACTGGAACATCCTAGAGGGTAAAGACAAGACTGAAGTATGAGGTTGCACTGCATATTTATAGTGAAGATGATATTCGTCATCCTTTTATCATTCCCCAATGTGACATCAAATGATTAGTAGATAAGTAAGAAATAATAAATAGTTCTCTAATCATTTGATGCCCCATCAAGAAATGATGAAAATATGTCGGTTAAAAGGATTATGAATACCAGTACAAGAAATGCATCTCCTTTGCCTGCGGACGATAGCTCTACCTGGCGTGCCGCCTTGCATGTCAGCATTAGTCATTAGTATTTCTTCCTTGTTAGTCTTCTGCTTTTCCCATGGAGTAAGAATTAATAATTAGGTCAGTAAATGCTGTGCGGACAAAATAAAGGATGCATCTCCTACTAATATTTCAGTTGGAATAAATGACCTTTCTCATTAGTTCGATGTTAGATGTTCATTCGCTCCTGCTCAATGTTGATCATATTGTTTTTTTAATATATATTGGTTATTTAGGCTTATGCTCATTTGGTTCAGCATTCTCGCTTTACATTTTTCATTAAAGGTCGGGGGAGGGGTATGTGTTTAGTTTGTCGAGGGGTTCAATATACTATGTTGGGCCAATTTTCTATCAGCTTAAAGACTGAAAAATTCGGTTAACCTACATATTGTATCCAGAGTCAAGAAGCATGTGTATCTACCGGCTGATTCTTATACTCTTTCTTGCTTCAGGCGTCACTGAAGATGCTAAAAGTTGAAGAGAAACTTTCAAAGGGATGGGGTGGTGAGAATGCTTATCATGTTAGTGGGTATCGATATTTACTTGTAGATGTTGACAGAAATGTATCCAGAGCTTCTCCACCAGGAAAGGTTACAACCCTAACAAAGGTAAAGCATCCTAGTGTTGTTTGTTTGGAGACAGCATGCTTGCTTGCTTCTATATAACATGAGTTCTATGTTTTTCTTTTCCATATATTTGTTGAAAGTGTTTTCTAATGCTGGGAAGGGCAACAAATTTACCTGATTTTTGTTCTATTTCTTTTATTGCTATTGGATTGGGATGAAACCACTCTATTGTATCAATTCGTCCTTGGTAGCCGAGGTGGAGATGAAAGAGTTCTAATGGGATGTATTATTCCGATGAGAAAATCTTCAAATCAAGTCTCGTTAGTGAAATTAGGGCTGATACCCGTCCCCACCCATGAACCAAATGTGGTGTGGTTTCATCCCCTGCCCCCACACCCTACAGGTTGGCATATAGGATCTGGGTGTGTCTGCTAACACAGTACACTCTCATGGATTTTCTCCTGAAAATCAAAATACAATATAAAAACTTAAAAAAAAAAATCACAAAAACGAGGAAGGAGACAGATTATGTGATTAATGATGACGTGAATTTTTGTAACAGGCTTTTCCAAAGAGTACTGATGATCTTGATGTCCAACATTCATTATTGAGCAAACAAATAAGTAAAATGGGCTAGAAATGGCAATCAAGAGTAACCCTAAGGGGTTGGCCCAAGTGGTGAAGGCCTTGGTCTTGGTGTGTCACTCCCTTCAAGGTCCAAGGTTCAACATCTCATGGGTGCAAACAATCCTTTGGGGCCACACCTCCTGGTTAAAATCTAGCGATTTAACCAGTTTCGTGTAGGGAAACTTTCGAGGGTGCGGTGCATGGGACCGTGGTTTACTCTGCAAGGGTGGGTCCAAAGGGCCATTCCTTGGAGAGGTTCCTTGACATAAAAAGAAAAAAGAAAAAAAAAAGAAATGGCAATCGAGAGAGAAACAAAAAGAGACAAAGGAGGGGGTGGGAGGAGAAGTTGTGTGACTACATAGAGTGAAGAAGGGAAGAAGAAGAAGAAGAAGCTCCTCCAACAGGAGCAGGAGGAGGCGCGGCTGGGTAGCAAGGAATCTTATCTTGAGGCTAAGCGTTTAATTATTTAATAGTGAGTCAAACATCAAAATCTGAGGTGCATGTCCAATAAGCTTCTCATTTCCTATTAACATGCTGCCTGTGGTTTTATTTTGAATGGTGGCTTCATAAAAATTTGAAAGTTACCATATGATTTTGCAAGAAATCGCATCCTTTGGTGACTAGAGACAACTAGACCAGAGATTAAGCAAAATGAGCTTTCAATGTGAACAAACTCTTACATGAGCTTGGTAACAAGTTGATTTATTTATAATCGACAAGTCTAATAGTTATTTAGGTCTTTGAGATGATGCACGTTTTGCAAAATTACTAAAATCTGGTTTGGACAATTAACGGCATCTGCAACTCCTTAGCAAGAATTCTTCATTATTGACCCTAGTGAAATGAGCCAATCCATTATAATTATCCGACATTATCTTAGATTATCAATGGTAAGGATTTTCCCCAAGGTGGTTGTTCATTAGAAGAAAGCTGCTTTTAGGAGTGTTGTAGTCTTCCATATACTCTTTTCTATGGGAATGAATTAGCATTATGCATATTGAGAGACTTATAGAATGATCGGACAGTGAACTTCCCTTTCCTTCGAAGGACTCCAAACAGCCTTATCTGCCTCTCTAGCCGCCCTCCCTCTTAGGGAGTAGAGAAAATTGTATAAGTCTATGAATTCATTTGCATCCCACCAATCTTGTGCAGCTCTGAAAAAGGTGACGTTCCATTGAGGAAATCCATTGGACAGGTCCTACTACAATTGAGGTTTCCTATAAGTGGAGTTTAACGTCAAGTTTCTTCTCGAGTTGTTAGTTATCGAGGTGCGGTTAACGTGAGGCATGGGACTCTCGAAACAACTATTGATTGAATCTAAAGTCTTTGCACTAACGGTGGAAGGCAGTTTCATTCATATAACTACGAGGAGTTGAAAAGTTACGAAGGAGATTATTCTGGGTATGTACATGGTGAACTGGTTCGCTAAAACATTGGAGGATTGTTCGACGGGCGAAAAAAATGAATTTTATGCTACTTCATGGGATGGTAGTAGAAGCTTTATGACTCGAAGATGTACTAATGCCAACGGTCACCAAATGGCACCAATGGATTATGGAGGTGGTGGCAAACGTAACTTTGTCTTCATACCTGAAGGAATGGAGGGTATGGGATGGAAGAAATTGGTGTTTGCACTTAGAGAAATTTGCGTCAGCTTGGAGGTAATGTGGGCATAATAGAGGGAGCTTGGGCTTCAGTTTAATGGAGGAGCTTTCTAGAGGAAGGAGGTCGACTCTGGCCAATAGTGGACGTAAATCAAGGGAGCAAACTTTCTTACATGGATGTGCTTAAGCAGTCGACAGACCCATTGTCATCCCGACATCAGAACAGGGGAGGGAGGTTATGGTGATTTGGCGGCGAAGGGAGGAGCTACCACTGGTTGCAATGTGATAGGCTTGATGAAGGCTTGGCAGAGGGTGGCGTATGTAGTACTCTATGATATATGAATACGCAATTGATGGATTTACAAGAGAAAGTAAATAGTTTAATACGATGTATAGAGAAGGAAATGGGAATGGGCTTGGGCTTCGGCATAGAGTGTGGCCTAGGTAAGTTTCTTAACCCGTCAGCTAGTTTGTTGGGCTTTAGATATGGCAAATGGGCTGCAGCGTATGAAGCCTTGGGCTAAAGTCGCTAATCAGATGGGCCGCTCCAATGGACCCCAAGTAGTGGGTTGGGACAGGTCAATGAACTGTCATCAGTGCTCCAGATGGAGAAGATAATAGTGGTGGAGTCGGCAACAGAGCTTGTAATTGATACAAAAGCGGGCCAATCTGAAAACGCACCATCTTGTGTTAGATCTTCGGCCTAGAATGGATAGAAAGGTACGATGGACTGCAAGAAAGCTCTTCCACTGGAGTCCTAGGTGGTGTCATCCCCCCTGAGCTCTATACAAAAACTCTGGAGTCTGAGAGGGAGTAAAGAGATTGACCTGGTCTATTAACTATGAGGGCAGCTCAAGCAGAAGAAAACCCAAAGGGTATTGACAATTTCTTTATGAAGCCTAAGATTGTATCTTGGAATGTCTGAGGGCTTAATGAGGCCAATAAGCGTTTTTGGATAAAAAATTTGCTCTGTGAGTAGAAGGTGGACATTGTTTGCTTGCAGGAAACTAAGATGGAAATTATTTCAACAAGTATCGTTCCAAGCTTGTGGAATTGTCCATATGTTGACTGAGTTTATCTTGCATCTCTCAGGGCCTCAGCTGGAGTGCTAGTTATGTTGGGAAGTACACAGTGGCATGCTCCTTTAAGAATGTGGAAGATAGTTTTATGTGGGATTTTTCTGGAATTTATTGGCCAAATTTAAACAAAAGAAGTCTTTTATGGGAGGAGATTGTTGGATTGCATAGCTGGTGCGACATGCCATGGTGTGTAGGTGGTGATTTTGATGTTATAAGATTCCCAAGGTGAGAGATTGAGAGAGAGTAGGCTTTGGGTTGCAATGATGGAGTTCTCGGAGTTTATATTTGATTTGGGTTTTGGTGGATTTTCCTCTTATAGGTGGAGCATACATGTGGTCAAACAATCAAATGTGGTCTAGATTAGACAGATTTTTAGTCTCATCAGATTGGAAAACTAATTATCTGGAGTTATGTTAGAAAAGACTACCTTGCCAATGTTTGGATCATTTTCCTCTCTTGTTGGATTGTTGTGGTATTCGAGAAGGGCTTAGGTACTTCAAGTTCGAGAATATGTGGCTAAAATTTGAAGGTTTTGTGAAAAGGGTCAGACAATGGTTGTCCTCCTATCAGATCCACGGCACTTCAAGTTTCATATCTAAAATCTAAAATAAGATTTAAACATATGGAATTTACAATCTTTTGGAGATATAGGTCATCAGAAGAAGTCTCTATCCTCAACTATATGAGGTAGAGAGGTTATAATGATGAGATGAGATGAGTTAAGTTGAGATATGAAGGAACTCTCTTGGAAGATAGACTTAGCCCCCGTTTGGATAGTGAGATGAGATGAGATGGTTTTAGATAAAAGTTAAAAGTTAAATAAAATATTGTTAGAATATTATTTTTTAATATTATTATTATTTTGATATTTGAAAAAGTTGAATTGCTTATTGTATTTTGTGTGAGAATTTGAGAAAATTATAATGATGAGATGAGATGAGTTAAGTTGAGATAGTTTCTCAATCCAAAGGCCTTAGTTTTAGAACTTGAGAGGGTCACCTTATTGGAAGAAGATTTCATGGCATCAAGAATCTTGGGCACTATGGTTAAAAGAGGGAGATCGAAGTACGAAATTTTCCCTAGAGTGACCAACTCACATAGGAGGACTAATACCATTGAGATGTTTAACAATGATTAGGGGTGAGCACCGACTTAGTCAGAATTGGATTCCCCTAAATCCGACTCGACTTTGACTTGTGTAGGCTCCGATCTAATGCTGGCTCCGACTTGTTGGAGTGGAGTCGGATTTGGACTTTTAGCTTTGAGCTTTTATTTTTGCTTCATATTTAGCCCATTTTAGAAAAGAATTTTTTGTGGGCTTTCAAATTTTAATTTTTCCAAAAAATTAAAAACTAAGATGTGGTTTGGATAGTGAGATGAGATGGTTTTAAATGAAAGTTGAAAATTGAATCAAATATTGTCTGAATATTATTTTTTAATATTATTATCGCTTTGAGATTTTAAAAAGTTGAATTATTTATTATATTTTGTATGGAAATTTGGGAAAGTTGTAATGATGATATGAGATGAGATGAAACACTTTCACTATCCAAACAGGGCCTAAAACTAAATCATTCACTGTTAATTTAATTCTAGACTAATATTTAACTTACTTTTATACTAGACTTGTATTATAGTGTCTAGTTATATGTTATCCTACTATAGTATTACATATTATTTTTAATGTCTAATTACATATTATATTATATTAGTGTCTAACTTATATATAACTTATTCTACACTAGTCTTATTTCTAGTGTCTAATTACATGTTATTATACTTTAGTAAGTTAGTATTATGTGTTATGAACTTATTATACTAGACTTATTAGTTGTTTCTGTACTAGTGTCTAATTTATTTCTAAACAAGACTTATACTATAGTGTCTAATTACATATTATATTAATGTCTAACTTAATTATATACTAGACTTTCTAGTGTCTAATTACATATTATTATACTTTAGTAAATTAGTATATGTGTTATTAACTTATTATACTAGACTTGTTTTAATACTAGTGTCTAACTTATTTCTATACATGATTATGTAGATGTTTACATATACTAAACTATTATTAGTCTATTTATATTATAGTATAAGTATATTATTTTATAATAATTAGTTCATACTAGTATATTATTGAATTTAACTGTATAAGTTCTAGTTATATAACTATACTAGTATATATATAGATAAATACATATTTTTATAGCATATATACAATATCGGATTCGGATTTAGAGTTGAAGTTAGAGGGCAAAGTCAGATCGGATCGAAGTCAAGGTCAGTCCAGCAACACCTCTGACTCTAACTGAAAAGTTAAAAAAAAAAAAAAAAAATCCAGCCTAGTCGGAGCGGAGTTAGTTTTTTGGATTTTTTCTCAGCCCTAACAATGATGGAGTTGTTTCTACTGAGCTTCCCGTGATTAAGGAGCATGTTGTTGGCAAACAAAATTGGATTCAGAGTCGGATTTTTGCTTAGCTCTAACAGCGATGGAGCTGTTTCTGTAGGGTTTCACATGCTTAAGAGCATTGATAGTGGTGTATGCATATGCAAATGCAAACACATATTTACATAACAAGTACACTTTTTCTACTGCATTGGATTAGCCATATGCAAATATTTAGCTTACTATAAACAATATCATTGGATATTTATAGATCTACTATTCACCCTTCATACAATTGGTTTATACTTGTAGATCTTATGTAGTGGGTTTTAATTACAAAATATATATAAAAAATAATAATAATTTTAGGAAAAAATTTAATAATAATAAAAAAATAATTTATTATTTTGGCTCAAAGATGCATAATCCAATATGAGAGTTTTTCTTGAATGGCAAAGGCAATCTCCAAACCATGTAATTTTGCATTTGCATCTAGAGACATCAATGCCAGTGCTCTAAGGAGCATGTTGTTGGCTTTTATGAACAGTTGCTTACCGGTTAGGTGGCATGGAGGCCAAAGCTCGATGGGCTAGCTTTCGAGACCATTGAGCAGCAGAGCGTTTCCTAGCTGGAGAGGCCCTTTGATGATGAGACAGAGGTTCAAGAAGTGGTGAGGAGGATGGTCAAAGGCAAAGCACCTTGGTCCAGTGGGTTTTTCTATGGGTTTCTTCCAATCTTGTTCGGAAGTGGTGAAGGATGATTTGATAAAGGTCCTCCAGGAATTTTTCTTGGCGTATTAGTCTTGTGAATGGGGTGTATAAGATTATTTCCAAGGTTTTAGTAAATTGCTTTGTGGAGGTCTTGAGGAGGATTATTTTGAGACCCCAAAATGCTATAAGGGGAAGACAAATATTGGATCCAATTAGGGGTGATTAACGGTCCAGTCGGACCGACCGTTTCGGTCCGGACCGGACCGGACCGAGACTTAGACCGGTCCGGTCCGGTCCATATTTTAGAGGACCGAAATCATTCGGTCCGGTCCACGGTCCATAGTTTTTTCGGACCGGACCAGATCGGACCCGACCGATTGAAAAATTAAAAAAAAAAAAATATTTTTTATATATATTTTATATATAATAATTGTACAATTAACAATATAAATTTTTAAATATATTATTAATACTTGTTAATATTCTATAAATTAACAATATTTTATATATATCTTCATTTAACCTATCACTATTAACAATATAAAATTTTAAATATACTATTAACACTTGTTAATATTCTATGAATTAATAAATATATAATATCAATTAGTTAATTATATAGTAATTATATAAATTAATAATATAATTTTCATCTAATTTATTATCATTGACCATATAAAATATTTTTTTATTGAGTTTGTTACATAATCCACATTAATAAGTCACTTAATTTAATTTAGTATTTTAAATAAATTTTTTTATTAATTATTTAAAAAAAAAAAAAAAAAGAGGGCTGACCGACTGGACCGGACCGGACCGATAGCTATCGCTTCGGTCCGGTCCCTTTGGGTGTTCGGTCTGGTCCGGTCCGGAAAAATAATGGACCGAAAATTTTCGGTCCATCGCCGGACCGGACCGGACCGGATCGGACCGGCCCGTTTGTAGCCCTAGATCCAATACTAACTAATGAATGTTTAGATAGTAGATTAAAATATGGTGATCCAAGTATTTTATACAAGCTCGATATGGAGAAGACTCATGATCATGTTAACTGGGACTTCCTACTATATTTGATTGGGAGGTGTGAATTTAGGGAGAGAAGATGCTATTAGATTAGGTATTCACTTCTACAGCGATGTTCTCAATTTTGGTGAATGGCAATCTAGTTGGATTCTTCAATAGCTCTCACAGGCTACAGTAGGGGAATCTTTTGTCCATGCTTCTTTTTGTCATTGTTATGGAGGAGCTTAGTAGAATGATGTTTGCTATGGTTAAAAATGGCTTTATGGCTGGGTTTTTAGTTGGTGACCGGGGTTAATCTTAACATTTCTCATTTGTTGTTTGCAAATGATACTTCCATATTTTGTGAGGCAGAGCAAAATTAGATATGTTCTTTAAGGGCACTCCTACTTTGCGTTGAAGCTGCGTTCGGATTGAAAGTGAACTTATCCAATTTGGAGTTGCTTCCAGTTGGAAACGTTTACAATCTTCGAATGTTGGCTAACACTCTCAGATGCAAGGTCTCCTCCTTTTCCGTGAAATACCTTTGCCTTCCTCTGCCGGTCTCTTTCAAGGCTAAGGCCTGGTTTCGTTTAAGAAATTTTTGAAATCATCTCATCTCAACATCTACACACCATTCAAATATAAATATTTTTTAATTTTTAATTTTCAAATTTTCATCTAATATTATCTAATCATTACAATTTTTCCGAACTTCCAAACAAAACACAAAAAAAAATCAACTTTTTCAAATCTCAAAACAAAAATAATATTAAAAATTATATTCTACCCTCTTTTAACTTTATAATTTTTTATTCAACTTTTTCTCTCATTTCCCAAAACCTTACAAAAATCTTTACTCAAACACCATTTCATTACTATTCACAAATTATCTCGCTACTATTAACAAATTTCTCATCTCATATGTGTAACTAAACAAGGCCTAAATCTTATTGGGATGAAGTAATATAGAAGATTGAACCCATATTGGCAAGTTGGAAGAGATTGTATTTGTCAAAAGGTGTTGAAGGACCACACTAATCAAGGGTACTATGTCCAATTTACCAACTTATATCTTATCTTTGTTGCCAATTCCAGCGAGTGGCGATCTGAATTGAGAAAGTCTGTCATGATTTTCTTTGGAGTGGGTTGCGAGATGAATTCAAGTTCCACCTGGTAGAGTGGGATAAGGTATCCTCTCCAATCTCTCGTGGTGGGTTTGGAATTAGAATTTTGAGGGTATTCAATCGGGCTCTTCTTGGGAAATGGTTGTGGCGTATAACATGTAGACAGAAGCTTTATGGGGGGGGGGGGGTGTTGGTGGAACACTAGGGATGTACAAGGGGTTTAAGGAGTGGGAGTCTGGAAGTAGATTAGAAGGGGTTGTTTTTGCTTGACAAACTAGAATCGTGATGGGAGACCGATCTAGAATAAAATTCTGGCATGATTTAGGGTGTGGACATAGAGCCCTTAAGGACACATTCCCTACAGTTTTCAAGATTGCGTGTGAAAAGGAGGGAGGCATTAGTGGCCGACCTCATCTAGATGGTTGGTGGCTCAATCTAATGGAATGTGGGCTTTATTTGGGCGGCACATGATTG
This sequence comes from Juglans regia, assembly GCF_001411555.2. Taxonomy (NCBI): domain Eukaryota; kingdom Viridiplantae; phylum Streptophyta; class Magnoliopsida; order Fagales; family Juglandaceae; genus Juglans; species Juglans regia. Next base: position 16,610,387 of record NC_049913.1, on the reverse strand, counting down.
GGGACTTGGCAGCTTTTTTATTTTTTCAAACTCTTGTACACCATGAGCTCAGAACTCAGGGAATTGACAAATTGTGGTCGGTACCAGCTTCTGTTTGTCCCTTCTATAAGACCCTTACAAATCCATTGCACAATTACTTTCTACGGAGAAGTATTTGGAGAAATAAGGCGCCTCTCAAGGCGGTATTTTTCACTTGTACAACTTCTTTGGGCCAAATTATGACTATGGATAACTTACAGAAATGCTGGGTGATTGTTGTGAACATGTTTTGTATGTGAAGAAAGAATGGCGAGACTGTGGATCATCTTCTACAGTTCTACTGCATTGTGAGGTTGCCAGGGCATTATGGGATGATGTCTTTAGAAGATTGGAGCTAGACTGGGTTATGCTTGCTACTGTGGTCGAGCTTCTGGCCAATTGGATGAATTTAAGCAGTATTCCACAAATCATAGTTGTGTGGAAGATAGTTTCTATATCTACTCTATGGTGCCTATGGAAGGAATGAAATGATCGGACTTTTGAAGATAAGGAGCCGCTCATTGGAGGAGATTAGATTGTTCTTTCTTAAAACTTTATTCCCATGGGCTAAAGCTGTAGATTTCAATGACCTAGATTTTCATGATTTTCTTGTTTTTATTTCTCCCTCCTAACTAGGTGTTACCTCTTATATTCCATCTCTGTACTTGTGTTATGCCTATTCTTATTAATATAATATTTTACTTATCAAAAAAGAGATTTCCTACGACCTCGCAATTCCATAGATTCTTGGAAAGGCATCCTTGAGGGTCCTGTCACCACACCAAAGGTCGTGCCAGAATTTGATTCTATACTCAGCACCCACCTCGAACTGAATCTGTCTAGAGAGCGTTTCCCATACTTTTTTTATGTGCATCCAAAGCCTCACCTCATGTGGTTTGCTCACCTCATTCGAAACCCATCTACCCCAAGTCCCACTAAATTTTGAATCGATGACTGTCCTCCATAGAGCTCCTCTTTCTAGTTGGTATCTCCACAACCATTTTCCCAATGACCACTGTTAAAGATCAGCACGTGCCGAACTCCCAACCCTCCTGAAATTAGAGTGCATATTGTAGGCCATTTCACAAGGTGAAATTTGAACTCAACCCCCAACCACCCCCCAAAAAAAAAAAAAAAATTAAAGTCGCGCTGCAGCTTTTCAATACGGGGGGCCACCATATTGGGGAAGTGGAAAAAGACAAGAAAGTTGGTAGGCAAGTTGGATAAGTACTCTTTGCCAAATTCACATGTAAACCAAAGATGGCTTCAAAGAAAAGAGTGCCCTCAGAGGTCGGATGTGGTCTTTGTTAGCCCCACAAAATATGATAGTCTTCTGCAAATTGAAGATGGTGAAATATTGATTGTGCCACTATTTCTCTCACCCACAAAATAGTTAAAAGGGAATCCACCATACTCGATGCCCAAAATCTTTTTTCTAAAAGCTTCCATTACAAGCAAAAAGTAATGGAGATAATGGGTAACCTTCTTAAGCCCTGGGAGCTTTTGAAGAATCCTTTTGGTATGCCATTTCACCAAAATAGAGAAGCAGGTGGACAAGATACAATGCTTAATCCAAGAGCACCGTTTCTCCTTGTGGCCACATCTCTCAAGATTGTATAGCAAGAAATTCCAATTAGCTCTGTCATAACCATTTGCCATGTCCAGCTTGCAAATATTCCTGGCACTCACGACTTATTTGTTAGCAATAAGAATTTTTCTACCTTTTATAAAAGCATTTTGATGCTTTCATTTGACCTTCTCCATCACAGAACTTGGTCTATTTGCCAATACTTCCGAAAGGATTTTGTGCATCTCACTCACAAGGCAAATGGGGCAATAATATTTTACCTCTACAGCACTGGTTTTTTGGAACGAGGGCAAGGAAAGTTGCATTGAGGCTCTTTTCAAATCTTCCACTTGCATGGAACTCATGAAACACCATGACATAATCTTTGATCAATTCCCAGCATGTCTTAAAAAATGCCATGGTAAACCCATCAAAACCTGGAGCTTTGTCACTAGTCATGCTTTTTATAACTTTCTGGATCTCCATCTTCACGATCTAGTGATTCAAATTGAAGCCCATCAAGCTTTGGTCTCAAAGTGAATGATTCAAACAATAGCCGCTAATTGACAATATGGTCCATGATTGTAGGAAGATTCAAAGTTGTCACACCATCCACCAACATTGTCTAAATGACTATGCGAATTGGCCACACAGTGGAAGAATTTGGTGCACTTATGCCCCTCCCTTAGCCATAGAGCCCTTGGTTTATGTCACCACCAAATCTCTTCCATTAAAGACACCCTTTTCAGATCCACAAATGCCTATGTGCTCTCTCATCTTCTAAAAGAGCCCACGCCTCTTCTTTGGCCCCTTCAAGCCTTGAAGCTCCTCCAATACAGAATTCTTTTTTGATTCCACATTGAAATACACCTACTAATTTCCAAGCCTTCAAATCTTGCTTGAATGTCTCAAGTTTGCACGCCATGATGTAGCTTTGAGTACTGTGGTACAGATAGGAAGATCACCACAGTCTAGCTCTCTCAACCAAGCCTTCTAATCTTAGCCATTCGAATTTAAAGTATCTTCGACCTCCATGAATGCCCCCAAATTCAAGAATGATTGGAAAATGATCCGAATAGGGAGGCTGTTTATGGATTAGCTTTGGATTATGTGCTTCCCAATCTAGGGATGCCAAGGATTATGTACTGGACCACTCGAAGGTGCCACCAACAAGAGGATTGCCCAATAGATCTTGCTCAAAGATGAAGTTAGAGAAGTCCGTCATAGCCAAGTTGAGGTAGGATGCTCTAGATCATTCACTCGGGGTCCAAGTGACATTAAAATCTCCTTTGATGCACCATGGTAAGTCCCATAGGCTACAGAACCCTGCCAATTCATCCCACAGTACCCTTCTGGTATGTCTAGATTAGACCATAGACACCCCCACACAAGCCCACAAATATTCATCCTCAAAAATTGTTGAATTAGCATGCCACCGAGAAATGCCCCACACATTCTTTCATTTTTTCTACCACCCTCATATTCCACCTAACCGACACCCACCCCCACCCCCCTAAAAAAAGGTATTTTTGGAAGTAAATGTGACCAGCCCACTTGATGACACCCGCACAAAATCCTTATTGTGCTTAAAGAAAGAAGTTCCAGTATTGTTACTTGCAACAACTCTCCATTTGTGCTGCTGGTTTATAATTTTGAGGCACTTTTCCGTCTCATTCAGCCCCTTGCATTCCACAAAATAATTTCGGGGTTCATAATACTACAAACCATTTCCCTTCCCATCGATCTCCCACAGTTAGAATTCCCTTCTCTTGCCTCGAAATTGACTGTCCAGTTAAGTCTTTTTAATTCTGTAGCTCTTTTCTTAGCTGAATTGAGCTCACCTTCTGAACTAGGATGGCTCTGTCCAGCCTCTATGGCAGTGAGAAAGGGGCATGTGTTGGATCCCTACACAGTGTTGGATCTTCTTTACTTTGTGTAGAACCCATTCCGATGCCTGTATATTGCTGTTACTACTCGAGGGTAAATAGTTCAATGGGATGGGCTCCTTCTTGAATTCTTTATCACTGTCTGTTGGATTCATCTGACGTGATATTGAACCACCTACCATCTCCAAGGCAAGACCTCATACCTGCCAACAGTCTCCCTCCATATTTTGATCATCCCCATCAAAGTCGTACAGAACCATAGCACCCACTGCCTCTGTTATTCAACGTATTCTCCCTTCCCCTGTATAGAGACTTCACAGCCCCCAAACTTGAGTTTAGCCTTCCCTGAGTTCAACCCATCTTCTGCTGCTTGTTTCAACACACCCCAGAGGTGTGTCATGTGAGTTCTCGCTGTCATCCTTGTGATGTCCACTGCTTGAGCATCATTTTTTGCTTCAAAACAATGCACTCTGCGTCCTTGACTCTTGTCGCCAACAGGTACCACTGCTAGCCTTCGTCCTGGATACCAGCGACCTGATCGCAACCTACCAGTGATGGTTTATGTGAAACCGCCATCCTGTGATTCGACACTGCTAACGTCCCTTCTGCAGCTCCAGATGATGAACCGAATTCAATGGATGAAAACCCGGCTTTAACCATCATCTTAGAGTCGAATAGCCTGATTAAGATTGGGCTTTCATCTTCCCTTTCTCAGCCTGCAAGAGGCACGGTCCATACTTCATTCTTTTTTCTTTTTCTCCAGGGCCCAAGATCAAGCCAAAAGCCTTCTCATTAACCAAGTTCAAGCCCACAGCCTGCTCATTGACATCACGCAGCATTGGGCCGTGCTTCTCCAAGTGCAAGCCGAGGCCCATTCTTGTGTTAACAATCTGTATTATGCCATTGACCAGCACCCTCAGATTCATCAAATCCTTTTTTAAACTTTCTACAGTCATCTTTGCTACACCGCTTCCCTTGAATAGTGAGCCCCCAACCCTTCTTGGGTAAGTTTTGCAGTCAAGCAGTGCATCAGACCTCCTTGTTTGGCACGTCTCCGTAACAGTCACTCATTTCCTTTTTTAAATACCAATGTTACCCTTCATGACCTGGGTTGACTCCTGTTATCTTCTCACTACCTTCATAGCTCTATGTTGGTCTCCTTTAGTGGCAGAAACAGGGCATGGAGACAACATTGCCTCCACATACGACTTAACAGTGTCTTTCACGGGAGCATTCATCTCCCTTGTTTGCTGTTTGAGGACTCCAGCCCCTTCAAACTCCTTCACTCCAAACTATCCCATGCTGCTGCAACTGTCATGAAGCTCCATGGCCAATTTCCTCCAACCCTTCCCTCCCACTTCCTCAGGGATAATAATGAAGCCTCTTTGCCCACCACCTCTGTATTCTCCTAAGGCCAAGTACCTTCCGTATTCATCAGAGCACCTTTGGGCAAGACACACACTGCTGCCAATGCAGGTGGTTAATTCCTTCGTGCCATCCAACCGAGAACACTCCAATGTCTGCACAACCAGTTCACAGTGGAGGAGGATACCAAGTCTGGCTCTTTTACCACCTATATGCTTTGTTTTAAAATGCACACTGATCGAACACCTTCCGTCGTAACTTCAAAGACCTTTGTTTCAATGAGAATCTGTTTCAGATAACCCATCCTTAGAAAAACTTGCACCCCTAAATATATGACTGAAAATGGACTAATAACGACACTGACCACTGGCAAACATCGTCAGGAAGAGAGACAAGATAGACGAAAGAAGTTGTACGCAGAGAATCGTACAGAGAAACGTTCCACTGATTTCAACTATTCTGAAAAATAATAAATTGGCACATTTAAATTCCAAAGACTATTGCCAAATGTCAGCAGTTAAGCATGAAAATGGATCCTGGATTGAGACCCCTGTGCCTTACTGGCGGGGTTTACCACTGTTGCCTAGAGCCTGAACTTGTGGTACCCAGTATGAGCTTAGGCAGCATGAGTTGATGCCTGGACTAGACTTACCATTTAGTTGCAATTTTCGATTGCATAGTTGCTCTGGAAAAATTAGGAGATTCTGTATAAAAATAAATATTTATTGGCAATTTTATCTTGGTTAAACTCTAGTTTTGCGTATTATTCAAACATTTTGCTGTGTGAATGAGGTTGAATGTTGGTTCTGTTTCCTGCAACTTGATGACACAATAATTATTGATGATGACTTGTCAGCTGATTGTTGTGAGATGATTTGAAACCCCAAGCAAGCTGTTTAATTCAAGTGTTATACCGTCACAGGAATCTTTGCTTGCTTTAAGTATGGTTAGAGAAGAGGTTGATTTGGAAAAAGGTCAAATGGCATGGGATAACGCAGGTCAGGAGAAAGATTTTGAGTTATGCATTAGAGCAAAAAACAATGCTTGGGTTATTGCTCGGATTACAAAAGGGAAGGAGCTTTATATGGTTCTAGAGAAAGCAAACGAAACGGTCCTTTATGCCTCTGATGCCGTTGAGAAGTTCAGCAACAGGTACCTGCTTTTATTTTATGCTTCCCCTTATATCAATTTCTTTTAATGTGGCAACGACCAATACGGGAAAAGAAAAAAAAATGAAAAACCAATAATATAAATCCGTGGGAATGGAATTTCTTGAACCTATAATAAGTTTGAAAACTCACTCAAGCCAAAATCAAGTCAATGGATGGAGAACCTAAATCCGTTGAGAACTTGTTTCAAGAATCTAGATTATATTAAAATCTAGATCCGTTGACCTGTCTCAAGAATCCATATTATAAGAAGCAACGTCACAAAGGTTGTAATTTACCTTTGATAAGTTCAAAAGTTCAATCAAGGACAAGAGGAGTAAACTCAACTCACAATGAATAAATTCATTAAATTTCATAAACTTCTTAAAATGAGGCTACAAAGAGAATTTAAACCAAAATCTAATTAAAACTCTAACCAAAATAAAGTCATTTCTTCCAAAAATACCTTAGAATGAATAGTATCGCGGCTATAGTAACTTGCTATAGTACCTCTTTAGACCCTAGTTTTTAAAAAGTAACTTTTCAAATAAGCCCTTGGCGAAAATACAAGGTCTTCCCAAAAATCCTAGTTCATAAGAAATAAGACATGTGGGCCAAGCATTCTCAAACCCAATTATTCTAGACTAATTCCTATAACTAATAAAATAAGCATTTTTAATTAAATAAACATGTCTAGGGCCGTCAATAACATAAACATAATAATAGATCCTAATTTATGTTGCACACTTCCATAACTTGTATCATGTGGATGATCATTGGATCTCCTTCTTTCAAGCCCATATTGAATATTCGGCTCTTGTTAGACTCGTTTCAAGTGGATTGCACCAATTCTTGCATTGCTTCCTTGCACTTCTTAGCTCTCGATTTTGTGATTGCCCCATCTGAAACGTGCAAGGGATCTTTAAAACTTGGTCTACTTTGGTGTCCATCATTCTCTCTCCTCAAAAGGATTCGACCTCGAATCTCCACCTGCATCAAAGGGAAAAAGATCATAAACATTGGAAGTAGCAACAATATGATACTTACCTGGAAGATCCACTTAATATAAATTTTCATTAATTTTTTCAAGAAATTAGAAAAGTCAATCTAAGTTACTCCTGTCATCAACAAGTAAAAGCATCAAGGTTAAAGGAGTAAGTGGATTAAAACCATAAACAACTTCAAAAGAAGAAATAAAAAATAGTAGTATGCACGATCCTAATATATGGAAACTCTAATAAAGGTAAGGGTGCGTTTGGATGTTGAACTGAGTTGAGTTGAGATGATAAAATATTGTTAGAATATTATTGTTTATTATTATTATTATTATTTTGGGATTTGAAAAAGTTGAATTGTTTATTATATTTTGTATTGAAATTTGAAAAAGTTATAATGATAAGTTGAGATGATTTTAAGTTCTAAAAGAAGCCTAAATGATACTCCCGCAAACGTTCATGCAACAAGTCAATGAATGACAAGTGATACTCCCACAAACGTTCATGAAACATATTTAAAGTCTTCCTTGCACCAAAATGACCACTCAAATTATATGCAAACTCAGTGAATGACGAACAATACTCCCACCCATGGTCACGTAATGTTTAAAATCCTTTTTACACCATAATGACCCAACAAACTACATCTATACACTAGCATCTCACGCATAAGATTAGTAGGCTCACAATATTTATTCTTTTCAAACGAATACCAATCTAGTCTTTACCACTTACCAAACAATGTCTTCGCACACGCTCCATACACACTAGCAAAGTCATCACCATTAACATGCAATTTCTTATCAAATTTAAATTTCAATAACTTTGCATCTAAAATGAAGACAAGGACATGCCTTCTTGCTAAAACATCAACTGCAAAATTTTCCTTACCTTATGTGTATTTGGTTACATGAGGAAATGTTTTAATGATTTGCACCCACTTGGTATGCATTCTATTCAACTTACCTTGTCCCTTCAAGTGCGTCAAGAACTCATGTTCTTCAAAAAAAAGTCGGGTAAGAATTGTCGCACCTGACACAAAATCAATGTAATGCTATCTTTCTAATAGGTGTCAATCTGCTAAACACACTGCTAGGAATCATGACCTTATATCCCTGTAACAACGAAACAACATTAGGCAAAGAGTCGTTAAATTCGTTAGTATAAAAGTTTGCCTTAGCTTAAAAACTCACTTTTGTTTTTATGTTTCTCTGCAATCTTTCTTTTTCTTCTCGTGGCTCAATTCTTTTTTTTGACTCTCAGCTACTTCTCTATTTTCTTTTTCACTCTTTTTGTTGATGTTTCGGCCTCATTCTCATTTTTTCTCTTTTTTTTTTCCTTTTCACTTTTTTTTTTCTCTCATCTTTTTTTGAACTCTCGGCCTCACAATTATTTTTTAACTCACTCTTTTTCTTGAGGTTTCAGCCTTACCCTCATCGTTTTTCTCTCTTTTTTCTCTCTCTCATTTTTGGTCTCTTTATATCTTTTTTTCGCAATCTCATCCTCACTTTTACTCCCTATTTTTTTCATCAATCCCACTTTTCAGCTCTAGTTGGTTCTTATGGACCTGTGTTGAAGTTAAACAAGAGACTCACTACTCTTCATTCTTATACTCATGTTCAATACTAGACTCATGCCTCCTATCTCTCCTGGCCTGTAGATTTCTAATTACCGATTCTTGATGATCCATCTTATCCCTTACTTCACCCAATACCATGTTCAATCGTTCAAACTGTTGTTGCATGGCTTGCAACAAAATGATGGGTTATTTGCCATCCCCTTTGATGATGACTCACTCCTATGAGATATCGTAATGTGCTGCACAAAAAGAATGTTAGTGGAAAATCTCACACTCCCTTATGTGTTTACACTCGAATAATGGCACTTCACTCGTGTTTCACTCTTAATTGGTTTTTTTTCGATAATAATCTTACACTCTTGTCTTCTACCTCAATAGTTTTTTCTGCTCAAATTCTTTAACAACTAGTTGAACTAAATAAAAAACAATACAATCTTGTATTATTCCAACCAATAATATAGATTCAAGAAACAAGAACAAGAATTAATGAATTAATAAAATGACACGAGACTCTTGGAATTTATACGAGGGAAAGAGTAATTATAAAACAAGATACCAACTAGAAAGATGTATTCAGCCCCTTTTGTGATAAAGCTCAATCAACAAATGTGTTTTTTTTTTGTTTTTGTAACTATGTAGCAACCATTGAATATGTTATCTTTTTTTTTCGAATTTCCTTTCCTTTCTTTTTGTTAATTCAATCATAAACAACAATATTTAATTGTGAAAATCAAAGAATTGAATTCAAGTACACAAAAATTGACAATAAAGTAGAAGAAAATTAATGGAACGACACTCCAAGCAATTGACAAACTTAGAGATGCAAGAAACCTTAGGTGATGCAAATTTTAGCCAAACCAAAAATTCTAAAAATTTAGGCAACCTACATTTTGTTTTTTTTGCAACCCTAGAACAATAAAGTCCTAGAATCAAAATTAAAGATGCAATAATTAAAAGATAGAATCAGACTTGATTGGAAACTTTGCTTTGATACCAAATGATATGAACCCGTGGGAATGGAATCCCCTTGAACCCACAATCAATTTGAAAACTTATCCAAGAAAGTCAAAATCAAGTCAATAGATGGAAAATCTAGACCCGTTGAGAACTCATTTAAAGAACCTAGATTATATTAAAATCTAAACCCGTTGAAGAACCTATCTCAAGAACCCAGATTACAAAGAGGAATGAGACAAATGTTGTGATTTACTTTTGATAAGTTCAAAAATTCAATTAAGAACAAGAGGAATAAATTCAACTCACAATGAATAAATTCATCAAATTTCATAAACTTCTTAAAATGAGGCTACAATGAGTATTTAAACCAAAACTTAATTAAAACTCTAGCCAAAATAAAGCTTTCTTCCAAAAATACCCTTGGATGAATAGTGCCTCAGCTACATTAACTCGCTACAGTACCTCTTTAAACCCTAGTTCTTAAAAAGTAACTTCCCAAAAATCCTAGTTCATAAGAAATAAGACATATGTGGGCCAAACATCCTCAAACCCAATTATTTTAGACTAATTCCTATAACTAATAAAATAAGTGTTTTTAATTAAATAACCTGTCTAGGGCTGTCAATGACATAAACGTAATAATAGACCCTAATTTATGTTGCACTCTTCCATAGTTTGTATTACGTGGATGATCACTAGATTTCCTTCTCTCAAACCCATATTGAATATTCGGCTCTTGCTAGACTCGTTCCAAGTGGATTGCACCAATCCTTGCATTGTTTCCTTGTACTTCTTAGCTCTCGATCTTGTGATTGCCCCATCTGAAGCATGCAAGGGATCTTTAAGATTTGGTTCACCTTGGTGTCCATAAACCAACCTCTTTCGATTGACCTAAATACTCACAAAGCTCAAATTATTAGGTTGGACAAATTGTTTCTACAAAAGAAGGAAAATGTTTACTTTGAAGAAAATTCATTAGCGATGATTTCCTTAACTTTTTATATTTGGGGCGAGATATTTCTTGTCAAGAAACTCTCTTTATCTTTCATCGATGAATTCATGACTGGTTACTAGATTAATGTTGCAATACCCTTTCCTGTATGTACGGAATGTTACTTTCATTTGTAGCTTAATGCCCGGTAAAGAGATTTGACACCATAAAAAATACATCGTTTATTGAATCATAAAACTACTTAGCATAATAGAGTTTCATAATAAAAACTAAAACATAAAAATAACATGAACTAGTCCTTTGTGATAAAATCACTTATTCAATTGTCTAAGCATAATTAAACCCATGTGTAACTAACACTTATTCAAGGTCTAAGTCTCTGGAAGAATAATCTACTCCTCTCACTCCTCTGTATTCACGTAATCATCATCTAAGACATTAAAACATAAAAACAGAGAAACGAGTCGAAGATTCTATAATAGCATATCATATTGTAAACTTAACTTAGCTTAATATTAGGCTTGACTTTATTTTAAAGCAATATTAGGCTTGATTTTGAACATAATCATGGCAGTACATGTAACATGGATGCATGAATGATTGACTCCATGCATTTCATATTCATACATGACTTATTCATCTTGTCTTTCACTTCATTAGTGGCCATCATAACATACGTGCATCGGTCCAATTGTCGTTGACCATATAAATCATATGGTGAACTACGCTTAGGTCCGTGGCACTGCATAATCATAGCATACATATGGTGAACCATGCTTAGGTTTGTGGCACCTAGGAGTGTAACCGGTCTGAGATTTGAAGAACCGATACCGCACCGATTACATGCTAAGCTGGTACTTCCGGTTTTACTAGTTCGGCCCGGTTTTTGTTACTATATAATATAGTATATATATTATAGTATATAATAATATAGTGATAATATCAATTACTATATTGTAATTATATATTATAATTGTATTATAGACTATAGTGATATATTATAGTATATTATGATATGTAGTTATTTTTATCGGATTTTAAAATTTAATATTATATTAATTAGTAATTTATCATATAATGCAAAATTATTTTATATATAATTCTATATAAAAATTATATATAATATAAAAAATATTTTATACAATTTAAAAAGTATTTTATACAATATAAAAAATTAAAATATATATATATATGAACTGGTTCTGTCCGGTGTTAGAAAAAGGAAAACTAGAACCGGATGGATTTTGAGAAAAATGGAACCAATACCAGACCGGACCAAACCCGATACCGGACCACACCCACCGGCTCAATCCAGTTTACTGGTTCACCGGTTTTTTTTCACCTCTAGTGGCATCGCATAAATCATAATATAGCATATGGTTAAGGCCTAGTTTGGGTAATGAAAATACCTCAATACTATTCATTATTTTATTATTACTTTTCACATATTTTTCACTAATATTCATTATTGTTCACAGAATACCTGAGAATACCTTACTACCTAAACACAACTTAAGTATTTTTAGGTCTGTGTCACTGCAAACTATTATGCTATGTTATAGTATAGTTTAGACTGTCGATCCACAGGAAGTCATAAGAAACGCTACAAGAACGCAAATTTAAAGGAAAAGATCAAATGACAAGATGACAGGAATCTGAAAAGTATTCTGAAATCTACTTAAAACACGCAATTAAAATGAGATTAGGACATGGATAAAAATGCAAGTAAAGCTTCGAGCTTCCATCAACTATATCTAATATTTTGATTTTTCCAATCCAAATTATACAAACGATTAAGAATTATAATACCAATGGGAGGATATGACAATGTACTCATCTAATTTCTCAAATTTAATTCTAGAATTTATTCCCCCATTTACAAACCATAGTCTTCATGTATAAAAAGGAATATCAGATCTAAACAAGACACTATGTTCACAAACAATAGTGTAACAAAAGATCACATCAATGGCATGAAAAGCCTGTTTAAGTCACAATCATATATTCATAATCTTATAGCTTAACAAAATCAAACTATAACAAGATTTAATATAATTGTTTCAAACTTATAATATCCAAAATAAATAGAGAATTCAATCCTAAAATCTTAAACAATAAAAACTTAATCTGTGAATTGAAATATAGTCAAAACATTTTCACAATCAATTTATGTCCTAGGCTTTACGTAAGCTTTAGTTCTCCATCGGAGTACCAAAAAATTATATTTTTTTTTCTCCTCCCGAATTGTACCGTACTATCATCTTCCCACCAACCCCCTTTTTAAATATTGCTATCTTTGAAAAGTCTTCTACACATTGGAAAGTCTTGCTCATCGAAACAATTGGGAATTATCCCAATTCAAAAATTCCTTTGAATTTGGCTGATCAATCTCTTAAATTTGGCAGATCCGCAGATAAACCAAATCTTATCTTCTCTCTGCCGAAAACTATTCTCATCTTGACCGAGTCAAAGTAACTAACTGCCAAGTGATTCTTTTTGTTTTAAATTTTCGCTGGAGATCAGATCTGTTTAGCAAATCTTGGAACCTCATATTTTGGCGCCCATTCAACTACTTTTTGAATTCGAAACGTGCATCATTTGAGTAGTAGTAGTTGTTGGAGGCGCACAGCAGGAGAAAATAAACATAATGGGCTTACATCTTTCTTTGATGGGTTTTGGTTCTCATTTGACTGGGCTTTAGCCTCCTCTTTTATAGACTCTGAAATTAAACATAAAAAAATGTGCTTAAGAATATCTCAAAATAAATAGAACCTAAGTTCAAGAAGAGTGCACTTTGGTACACTCATCAACTACTATTCACTACTATTCAATATTCTATCATTACTTTTTCACTAATATTCATAGAATACCTGAGAATACCTCACTATCCAAACACAACCTAAGTATACTTAGGTCCGTGTCACTGCATACATCATAGCATACCACATGGTGAAGCATGCTTAGATCCGTGTCACCAAATACATCATAGCATACTTATGGTGGACCAAGCTTAAGTCCGTGACATGCACATCCACCCATAACATAAGGCCAATCTTAAAGCTTACTTATCATTTACATGACTTCTTAATTATCTTATCATAATGCATATGAACATGTTCACTTCATGTCTTTCATGGTGTCTTACTTAAATGCATGGCATAGCATTGATCATGGCATATTAACATGAACATTACATAATCATAACATAATATAACAGGATATAAGCGTTAGATAGCATAACATAACATAAGCATTCCACAACATAACATAGTAGACATACCATTTAGCATTGCATATGTAATTGCATCACAAGCATATTATCATAATTCATCAAGGGTTCGTAAAGAGAAACCTTGATATGGCCATACATAGCATAGGTGAACAACACTTTTTAATCGAATAATTACAACACACGTGAAGGTTAAGATCATGCTACTTACCTCGTTGCACTACTTTCTGAATTTTATTTCGTAGCTCATAACCTATACGAGATAGTAAACGTTACAAAAATTTCTAGGAAAGCGTGTTGTAGCATTCTACTTAATTAAATACACCATGGAATTTAATTTAATAATTATTCTGACATATACTGAAATTAATAAGTACTACTATTATTTAAAACCCATAACATATAATTATTTAATTATTAGTAACATATTCTAACCTTCAAATTATAATTTAGTAGGGAATATATTTTAAATCCCTTAAATATTTTCTGTAAATCAAGTCTATGGATTAATATATTTATTCAATTAAAAACCAAGTCCATGTAAAGCATCATATAATGGTTTTCTAAAAATATAACCCAGCCCAATGTAAAATATGTCTAACTTAATAATCCTTTAACATAAACCCAACTCAAAACACAAGTCCAAATTTAAACATCAAGCCCCGCCCAATTAAAGCAAATCACCCCAAATTTTTTTTTTTTTTTTTTATGTCGGGGAACTTCTCCAAGATAGGGCCCTTCGGACCCACCCATGCAAAGTAAACTCCGGTCCCGTGTGTCACACCCTCGAAAGTTTCCCTATACGGAACTGGTTAAATCGCCGACTTTTCACTAGGAAGTGTCTCCAAATGATTGTTTGCACCCATGAGGTATTAAACTTTAGACCTTGAAGAGTGATACCCCAAGACCAAAGCTTTCACCACTTGGGCCAACCCCTTGGGGTTCCCCAACTTAAATAAAAGTCCACAAGAAAATCAGCCCACTTGAAATATTATAATAGTTTTGAAATACAATAAAATCAAGCCCAACTTAAAAACAAGGCCCATGTGAGAAATCAGCCCACTTAGGATATCAGTGGCACTTGGCCGAATGGGCTTAAGGCCTAAGGGCCCACTTTCGATTTAAGAGTGTGGAACCCTTTGGAAAATAAAAGGGCTGAGAAACAGAGAGGTGTGTGAGAGAGGGAGAGGCCATGCGGCACCAACTGAGAGAGTAGGGTGACGGGGGAACTCAGGTGGCTCGGCGAGAATCACGGGGGCACTACGACCTCCTTTGTGTGTGGTGGCAAAGTTCATAGAGAGAGAAATATTAAATTGAGAAATTGATGAGAAGAGGAGATCTCGGCAGGGCTCATCGGAATAGCACGAGGTGACAAGGGGTTGCCTAGTCGGCGAGTTCTCAGCAGTCTGGGTGGTTTTCCAGTTCACTCTGCAGCGGCGACGGTGGGCAATGCAAAACCCATACAAAATGTGTTAATGCCAGTAGGGAAATATACTAGAGGGATCAACATATGATCAATGACATCGTGAAGGGAAGGAAGACTTACCGTTGTCGTCCTCCGTGGTTGGTTCTATGATGGCTTGCGGCGAGGTAGTTATCTCTTGTTGAGGAAAAATGGTCCTCGGGCTATCTATGTAGGGAAATCGATTTCACTATGCAATGGGGGGTCTCTGGCTGCAAGTGTTATGATTCTAGAAGCATCACTTTCGGCTTGAGTCTTATGTTAGTGGGTTTGTGTCCTTGGGATCATGAGTTATGTTAGTTGGGTCGTGTTTTGAAGTTGTGTTAGTGGGTCTGTTAATTTAAGTTGGTCACATTGTGATTGAACGTGGGTTGTTGCCTTGGGGCTATGTCATCATGTCCGTAGTGGGTCATTCATGTAATTGTCTATTAAGTTCTTTAAGCGTACCAAGTTTGCATCCAAGATTTGAGTATTGTTGGGGCCTTAGGCACCTCGAATTGCCTACGATTGATTAATTCCTTATTATACAAATTTCATACCATATCAGTACATAACAGCGAGGGCTTGCCTGTGTGAAGGAGGAAATTTTGTGGACGAAAGAGGATTTATAAGTGAGGGTTTTTGGCACTCGAATCTGTCGGTTACCAATTAGGAAATTATTCAAACTAGGAAATCAAACAGAGGGATATATGGGCGTGTAGAGAGTGGAAGAATTCCACTCAAATAAAATCACCATCTCAAGTAAACAGATTTTTTTAAAATAATAAAATACTAATACCAATAATACTAATTATAAAACAAAATTCTAAACCCTGATTAAGAACCTGAGTGTTACAACAGTTCTTTAAAAGCACACAATCTTTGATTATCAAAATTGGTCTGTTGGAATTTATCATTACAATCTATCTTAAATCTAAAGTATAACATAATCATCTGTTTGATTGGATATATGCAGGTATTGCAATGGAGCTTTTTCATTGGATTAGTAAAAATTCATTGGTTTCTCATACTGACCATCATACAATTAAAAGTAGCTCTCTATGAAGGTGATCGGCATTTTCTTATCACCTTCCTCTTTCTTCCCACGCAGGAGCATCCGTTTGCTGTATAATTTTGTGAGTTTTAAGAAGGGAAAGAAAAACAATCGGCTGCGTGTATTTGTTCATCAGTTTATGTGGAAATGTTTTATTTATTTGTACTCGGACGCTTTACAAGCTTCTGATGTATTGCCAGAACCGGTCACACTAAGCAGAGGAAGATCAATTAAATTCTAGAACTTAATTGGCTGGCTTAGGAATTGGACGGCGCCATAAGAAATGTATATTATTTTCTGTTAAGGGTGAGAAGAGGCTTTTATGTCCCCCAAGGGAACTTAAAAAGGAAAGAGAAAATGAAGGAAGGGTTCTTTTGGAAGAGTCCATATAATGATGAATTGATATAAAGATGGTAGCAATAAAAGGGAATGCTTGTTGTCAAGCAATCATCTGATAAATGAACAACTAATACATTTTATAGATTTATAAAATCATATAAAGTTGACTACATAATTATTTCTATTTGGGTTCTCTTTTTGGTAAACGAATATTAGAACAAATAGAGGGCTTGAATATTGGAACACATAAAGGACTTGGCATGCTAGGACAATTTATTTGGAGACTACAATGGGACGATCTGAATTTAAAGAAATACCGGTTAAATGAAAAATCAGTCTCTAGATTTTCACCGTCAAAAAGGTCATTTGGTTTCAATTTTCGCATGTTATTCTTTGAGTTTTCCAAATTTTACAACTAAGCCCTTTCAAACTCATTAAAATTTTCGACGATGCATTAGTAAATATCTTACGCTCCATTCGCAAAATCCACAACGACGTTAACCCTTTTTTCATAGAGTAGAAACACCTCATAAAAATTAATAAATCGTAAGTCTTCTTCAACGAGTATGAATTCACACATGGCAAAGAAATTAATAAAAATAATAATATAAAATAAGAAATTAAAAAGAGAAAAAAATTAAAAAAAGGGTAAAAATAACAATTAAATTAAACAGAAAAATTAAAACTTCAGACCTAAATAGTGCAAACTAGGAAAACTAAAAAACCAAAAGTTAAAATAACAACTCTATTTTTTTTAAGAACAAACTTAAAATTCAAGAACAAATTAGAAAAATAAAATTGGAAAACAAAATAAATAAAAAAACTAAAATTGAAAGATGATAGTCCAAACTGTAGTTAAAAAATCCAAAAACAAGTTAGAGGGTTAAAACCATATCCAAGTAGACGAGTAGGTTGTAATTGAGCAGAGTAAGAGCGCGAATCCCCTAGCCCCCGATTGGGATTTCACGGTGACTGAATGCATATAACACAAGGCTACATACCCCCTACATGACAGTTAAGATGCAATGCACCTAATATTTTAGCAAAATGCAATAAAAATCGCAGCAGAAAAATTCTTTTCTATCTACTTAAGCACGGTGGCAAAATAATTAAGACAAATGATACCAATAAGTACAAATATCCCAAAAGCTTTATATAAGTATAAGCACTTTCAAAAGACTATCAAAACACAGGACCATTTCAAAAGATTGTGTATTCCACAAAATATTTAAGTCTTCATAGCCTCTCAGGCTTTGTCCTCTTTTCTAAGAATCGGTCCTTGCCACAGCTCCTTAGTCGCTTT
Organism: Juglans regia; assembly: GCF_001411555.2. NCBI lineage: Eukaryota > Viridiplantae > Streptophyta > Magnoliopsida > Fagales > Juglandaceae > Juglans > Juglans regia. The sequence continues at coordinate 16,592,554 of NC_049913.1, read as the reverse complement.
AACTCAACAATGAGTTTGAGTACTTCGGTAATAGTCAGGTCAATGGTCTCTAGCTGCTCCTGGATGGAGCGCCCAGAAGAGTTCACTTCCATCTTGGGCGCTATCCTATCCGGAGGGAGTGTTGTCCTCTTCTGCTTCGTCATCGGGGTTTCCTACACCTGTTACAACTTCTACCATTTCGGGAGGGGAATGGTAGTAAAAACTACCACAGTAAGATTTCGAGAAATCTCAACAAGTAAACAGTCAACATATCATAGATATCACAAGCATATAAAAGCAAACCACAAATGAATGCATGGATATGTACTTTGACGTAAAACATTAGCATATGCAACATAAACTTTCTTTATAAATTTTTTTTTCATCTTTTAAACTCTTAACACATGTTTATATCATTTGAGCTCAGGTTCTTGTTCATATCATAACTGTAACGCCTCGGTCTCGGATGAATTAAAGAGTTAGTTCTTATCACTTAAAATCATATCTTCACAATACAAGTGATATTTCTAAGTACTCCATAAACATAATATTCAATCCATCTCTTATAATGCAAATCACATCTCTACATGTTCTCACACAAACCATGAACTTATCCATCGAGTTCAACCACATAAATTCCTCTACAAGGTCTTCCTTAATTAATCATAACATAAAAACCAGAAATTCGTAAGTCTCCATACATCAAGTTTCACACACTAAAATCCAACTATTCATAAGATAACTGCCTAATAATGAAAGTACCCTTAGATACTCAACTTCCCACAACCTGCCAATCTTGCCCAAACTTCTATTCCTGATCACCAAGCGTATCGTCTAAATCATCTGAAAAATATTATGAAGATAAGAGGTGAGTTATCCAATAACTCAGTAAGCAGAAGACATATATATGTGTAAACATGAGCATTTATAGAGTACAATATGCAGAACAAAAATATCTTCCAAAATTAGCATGCAAAACAAAACATGTTTTCAAACGTAACAGAGCGATGCTTTTAAGACACATAAAACCTAGAATACTTTGGCATAACGAAACTGAGCATCATCTTCACATCAAAACATAACATCTCACAAAGCGAAGACCATGTTTAACCCCCATGGTAGGGTTGTGCTATCCCCAATGGCCAAACCAGGCAGAGACAAAGTTAGTACACCATGCCAAACGTTTTCAGATGCTATATCAAAACAAAACTGAGTTTTGAAACATATTAAGATCATTATCACATACTGAAAACAAAAGTCGGAGCATCTTTCTAATTAATGCACAAATTTTTGGATTTTCAGTATCGCTCTTTTTCACATTTCAAAAACAGCATGACAAAATAAAACTCATGTCTACACAATTCATGTTAAAAATTTTTTTCCTTCTTTCATATAGATTTTCATGAGTAATACAAATAAACGATCGAGGTTGTGTTTTCTAAGTTCTCATTTAATAACAAAACATGCAAAATTTTTAGAAAGTCAACCTCAGTTTAAACAATTCGTGTAAAGCCTAGCATACGAACCCTGCTTATTGGACCTTTTAGCTTTTCTGAATCTTTCCACAATCGTGCCGAATGAATACCAATCGGCACCTATACAGAATACTAAACTTTACTAAACTTCGAAAAGGACTCGTAAAACTCTCCATCTACTTAAATTCATACTACGGAAATAGCTTCGATAATTATCTAGTTATCAGAAATCTAATAAATACTATTATCATTAAAAAAAAAAATCTTAACTTATCAAAATATAGTTTTATCAAATATGGTAAATCAACTTAGAGTCATTTCAAAAATTAACTTAATCATATTTAAAACTCATATCTCTATAAACTATTATAGACTTGAGATGACTTGAGATGAGATGAGATGAGTTTAGATGGATTGTGAATAGTAATGAGATGAGTTGTGAATAGTAGTGAGATTTGTGAGTTAAAGTTACTGAATAGTAATGAATAGTAGTGAGATGAGTTGAGATGAGTTGAGATGACTTACGAATCCAAACAAGCCCTAAAACGATAATTTAAAACTGCCAACATATAATGTAGTAGGAAATTCATAAATTTCTTAAGCAATAGTAATTCATAAAATATTCTTAATCATATCTAATTTAAAACCATGAAGGATTTGTATCAAATAATCGGCTTAGTGTTTAAAAACAAAGAATAAATACTTATAGTTTACAACTTAATAAAATACTTATATCAAATTCAAATAATGTAACAAGCGGAAAACTCATTTAATAAAATTAAAATCTTTTTATTTACTATTGAAAGTAATATAATTATACTTAACAAAATTTCTTCAATATGCCTTTCAAATGCTATACGACAAGGGATTAAACTTAACATAATATAATTTAAATCCTCATTTATTTTCTTTATACGATCTTATATTAAAACACAGCCTCACAAAATAGGTATAATAGGCAAGGACCCACAATAGAACCCGCCTAATAATAGAGATATTTTAGGGAAAGATCATAAAATGCATGTGCAGATTTCTTGGATTACAACCACCCCAAACTAAAATAATGGGATAGAGACACCATATGTAACGACCCGACCCTATATTTTTTTTTAGGGATAAAATTTGAATAATTTTATTAAGGCTTTATTATTATTATTATTATTATTATTATTATTATTATTATTATTACTATTATTATTTTTTGTCCAGCCCTTGAATCCTCTTCAGAATACAACTCCTCTTGCTGGATTTTTTTCTTCTATTTTGAATTTCAAACAATCTACTCACATGCACATACACATGCACGTCTATTCCTTTATTTTTTTTTATCTAGGGTTTTCTTTAGGTTCTCAAACAATTATACATATGCACGTTTCACTCACCAAAGAATGCAAGCCGCCATGCCCCCATCGTGAGTCTTCCCATCGCGTATCAATTCAACGCATGCACGACTTCATCCGTTTCCTCCGCATTCAGGTTTCTCGTCCTAGGGTTTTCCTTTTTGACTCTCAACTGGCTAGGTTATAAATAGTTAAGCTCTCCTCTGCTTGAAGGGAATAGCCACTGCCGCCCACGTCTTTTTACACTCACGCACACAGAGCACTTGCCACAAACCTCCTCCCCTCAAACCGCAGCACACGTCCGAGAAGACAAGCTCCACCACCTCCCTCAAGCTCGTCCAGCAGACCACCTCTCCCTCCACCGTAAATCCCACTGCCGTGTTGGTTCACTTTTCCTCCACACACACAACCACTGCACGCCACCGGGAAACCGCAGCACCACCTTGCCGAAGCCAAGCAAACCACGTCCCAGCTCCTCCCTCTGGCCACCTCGTAGCCCAGCTAGCAGAACCACCGCACGGCCCGCCCTCGAAAAAGCCATAAACCCGCTGCCATCCTCCCCTGTTTTAGCCCTAAAAAACAGAGCACTGAGCTCTTCGACCGTAAGCCACAGCCCGGCCACCCTCAGCCACAGAACTCGCCGACTAGCACAACCCTGAGGCACCCACTCCATCCCGGTAAGCCCACGACCGTCGTCGTCCCCCTCTTTCTCTCGGTTTGTTTGCGGCTTGACTGAACTCCCGCTCTCCTCCTCTCGGCGTCAACTCCCACTCTCCTCCTCTCGGCGTCATACCACCACTGCCCAGAGAACCCAGTCGCGTCTCCGGTCCTTCCCCAGCCACCCAGAGCCGCCGCGCATCAGCTTCCTCTCTCGGTGAGCATCGCACCCCAACCCGATTGCATGCATTTCCTTTCACGCGTAAACCAAACCGGATCATGCAACCCGTAAATCAATATTTGTTTTTGGTTAGTTAAATTACAAAAATGCCCCTCTATTTTATTTTCCCAAAATGCCCATGTACAGTATGTTATTTTCCAAAAATATCCTTGCTTATTTAAGACTAACGGGTAAGGCTATTTTAGTGTCGAGAAGTGTTTAGGTTTAGAAAATATAGACTATTTTAGTAGTTAGGTTTTTAAATAGAATCACTTGTTTAATTAGAAATTTATGCAAAATACGTGTTTATTTTTTATAGGCAACCGATTTCGTGCCGAAAATAGTGGATTAGCATTGCAAGGTAAGTAGCATGATCATATCCTTACGCGTATGTACAGTGAGCTGTTTGTCTTTTTATAAAAGATATTATGCATGTATGCCCTTTATTGGAAATCCCTTTTTACGTATCCAAAACATGATAAAATTATGAAAAAGTCATGATTTTATGGGAAAGATTATTCATGAAATTATTTATGAAATGCATGATTTTATGTGAAGATTATTTATAAAATTATTTATAAAATGCATGATTTTATGTGAAAGATTATTCATAAAATTATTTAAGAAATGCATGATTTTATGAGAGAGTTATTTCGTAAAATATTTATGAAAAATCATTACTTTATGCGATGAAACATGTACCACGACATTTATGAAAGAATGCGATTTCGTTTGAAATCTATGATACGATATGACAAGTATGTATGTGATTTCTTTTGAAATCTATGAAATTACAAGTATGCAAGTATGATTTGATAAAATATGTAACGGCCTATGTTATGATATGAGAACGGTACCTATGTTATGGGCATATTGCATTGCCAGGTCGTGCATGCTGGTAGTGCACCCAGTATTGTCTTCCTTATGTATGGATTCCACAACCCGCGGCCACGGGCAGAATCAGAATCTTTTTAAATTCGCTAACCCTAACTCACGGGGGTCAACAGTGGGTAACGGCCTATGATAAGTGAAAGATAAGTTAATGTTCATACTCATGTTATTTATGCATGTATTTATGAATATGCACGCTTTCCAAGACACCTTATGTTTATTATGTTTACTGTATGATGTGTTGCTTATTAAGTATTCGACTCATTTTAGTTTGTTTTCATGTTTTTTTTTTAAACCCCCCAGGTGATGACATTTATGAAGATGAGACTGCAGGACAGGATTTGACTCCGGGAGGCAAGGCTGAGGCCTAGACAGATTTTGCTATGATTATTTCTATAGTTTAAATAAATTATTTTGATAAGCACATAAGACTTCTGTATTTCTTAATAAATGCTTCCACAGACTTTATTTTAAATTTTCAGTATTTATTGAAGTTTGTTATTTTATGGAATTCTTTCGTATCTGGCGCGTTGTTAAAAAGGAAAAGCTTTTTATATTTAAGTTTAGTAGTAGCACACTCGCTCCTCGAAAATTCTAAAATATCTTTTCGGGAACGGGGTGTTACACCATACTCACTGAGAGAGATGGCCAGGGACAACGAAAGTAGTGGCTAGACTAGATCAACGGTGTAAGGAGCGATCGAAGAGCACTGAGACTGAGAGAAAGAAAACGCTACTCTCGGTAAGGAGAGAGAGAGAGAGTTTGAGGTTGGAAGAAAGAGAGAAAACAAAAAGCAAGAACTTTCCCTTCCTAAGCAATGTGGGATTACATACACCACCTACCCCTATCCTTATCATATGACTTATCACAATAACATTTCATGTCGTTTCCTTATCATAACATATCATGTCATTTCTTATCATTTCATAACATGTCATATTCAGATCACGTCTCATCATTTCATATCCTTTCATATCATATCATAACATTGCATATTATGGCATAACATATCATGTCATATCGTATCATCGCATATCATAACATATCATATCATAGAGCTTAAATGTCTTGTTCATATCATAAAATTCACATGATTGGATACCTCACGGTTCCCCTATGCACCATGTGTTCTCCACTAGTTACCGCATCAACCAGCGATCCATTTGATCGAGGTGACTACATCATAGTATAAACATATTTTCTTACGGCAGTTCACCTATTTCGCCTTCACCGTATTGCACCCACTAGTTTTAGGTGTAACCTCGCTCTGGTATCCTTCCATAGGAACCATTCGAGGCCCGTCGAGAGTACTTTGTTGACCCAAAGGTCTCCACTCGACTTTAAATACTCCAGAGTGGATACAGAGTTCTACTAGGGCATTTCCCCATCCTAGCATTTGGGGTCGTGATAAAACATACGTTGACTCTTTCTTTTGAAAACATAGACCCAAATGCATGAGACATGGACATATGATGAAGCACTAATCTTATGCATGCAAATGTAAAAGCCGAACCATATAACCCAAATAACAACATGTGTGATAACCCAAAACTTGATTAGAATTACATCCTCGTCTATTTTCATTGCCTTAGTAATGCTTTAGGGCCATAAGGATATATTTAGTTGAACTTAGGCCTTAGTTTTGTTAATAGCAACCCAAGCCCAAGAGAAGGCCAATTGAGCCATGTAAGTTTCGACTACCATAATAAGCCCAAGCCCAAAAACCTTGGATGCTTTTGGCCCATGATCCAAACCTTTGCCACTAGTGTGCCATGTGTCACTCATGAGAGGCACTATGTATCTAGTCTTGATAGTGGACTAAGCGGGGAGAGAATAGTGTTTGGGAAGCCAAAGGAAGGGGTTAAACGCCTACCCTAGTGGTTATGCCACATGTCATGCATGCAAGAAACCTTCTAGAAGAAAAGGGAGAGGAAAAGGCCTAGAGAAGGCCATGGGATTTTCGGCCACCATGCCACTTGGCACAAGTTTGAAGTTCCAAGGTAGATTGCATGGGAAAGTGGTGCCTTGGGAAGACACAAGGGATTTCCAAGAGTGATTTGCATGGGGAAGGCCAAGAGACAAAAAACATGGTGCGGTTCCCACCCCCACATGCCTAACCTAGGGCTTTTCTTCATAAATTGACATGTGAAGCATGCAAAGACCTTCTAGAAGGATTGTGAAGAGACAAACACGTAAAATGACAAGTCTACCCTCACTTTTTCGGCCACCACACCCAAGAGCACCCTCACACATGCCACTTGTCACCTTAGGGTTACAAAAAGGTTCTTGGGAAGGGAGGAATTACCTAGGGAAGAGACATTAGAAGATGAAGGAACACATGGGGTTTGGAAAAGGGATGGACGGCTAGGGCAAGGCTCACGCCCTTGCCAAGTGTCACGCATGCAAAGCCTCATGTTGAAAGATGAAAAGACACAAAGAGAGAGTTATTTTCCTACCCTAAAGATACATTGTATCTAGACAAAGCAAGAGGGGCTTAAGAGACATTTTGGCTAGGACAAAAGAGAGACCACACGCCCAAGAAGGATTTTCCACTTTTCCAAGGCAAATCCAAGAGTGTGGAAGAAGGGATTTCGGCTAGAGGGAAGAAAAGGAGTGACACTTGTCCTCCATGCATTGGACCAACAAGCAACCAATGAGGGATTGAGGGAAATTCTATAAAAGGGGATAGAATCACATGCCTAGGGCTTTTCTTCTTGGCCATTTTCGGATTTTTTGCATGTGCTCTCATCACCTCCCCATTTTCTCACATTTTCACTCAAAGGTTCCCTCACCTTCTCTCATTTGCTTTCCAACCAAACAAGGGAGGATTTACTCCAAGAGGATTTTCGGCACTAGCAATGATGAGACACGGTGAAGATCTCTATTTTCCAACTTTTTCACCTCAACCACGCCTAACTCAAGGAGATAATGAATATTCAAACAGTTTTAGCGTTTCAGCTCGCACACACACCCACATGAAGGGTTATTAGGGTTTTGAGAAAGTGTAGGAGACGAGATTTTGAGGACTTAGAACCTCTACACTTTCAGCCACTCACATGAAATACACACACGTCCAAGATCAAATCAAGAGTTACATGATTGGAAGGGTTTTCATGTCCATAAGCCCTAGAACCAAATGGTCTTGGAATTCCTTTGAACAAAAGGCAACCCAAAATCACACAGACTCATGCACACGGATTAGGTTTTTGAAACCCTTGTTCTAATGACTTGCACATCTCATTTTCAGATTTGTTATTTATTTTCTAAAGAATTTTTGTAAGTATACACTCAACCTAGTTTGGTTAACGTACATATATATGCTTGTGTAAATCCTTTATAATGTTCTCGTCTTTGAATGATATTCTATGTCTTGGTTTGCTTAAATCTATTGCTTTGACTTGTATAATGTCACGAGAAGATGCCATATGTTTCGGATCCATGATGTAAATGCCATGAATCACATGCTTATATTTCAGTTTTGCTTGTTGTGATTGATATGTCATTCATCTTGAAGTTTCGGCTATTATGATATTGTATGCTTCAAATTTCTATGATATGGCCATGATTTTATGTAAAATCCACCCATGCCATGATTAGTGTTTGATATGCTTCAAGTATGAAACATGTTAAATGAAGATATTCTATATCACATGTCTCTAAAGTTTCGACCTTAAATGTAACACCCGGATCCAAATTGGTATGGTTGGTTTATTATTATATATATTTATATATTTTGTTTTTTTGTTTTGTGTTTTCAACCACCCACGTTTTCATACGTTAACTTCAGTTCACGCACGTCTCATTTTTGTTTTCACTGCAACCGTCCCCTTATATATATAGAACTCGTACGTAGAAGACGAAAGTGATCTCTAACCTAGACTAGAGTGCCGCTACACCATCCAGAACTCAAGCTGCCTCCCCATACAAAATCGGCTCAACCCGTGCATGCACTGCATCTCCACGGATCGCAGCTCCACTACACCGTGCTCATCCTTCACTTGACCCTCACTAGAGCTCCAGCACCTCCGCCGTACACCAGAGTCACCATCATCAACCTGTTTTTTTTCCCTCAGCCTCCATGCATGAAGACCGCCTCAACAGCCGCAGCCACAGCCCCTATTTTGCATGCTTAAAAACAGAGCACTATTGTGTGCTCTCAGCCCACTGCATGACCGGCGACGCCACCCACGCCGCAACTCCACCCCCTGACATCGCAGCCACCAGAAAACCACTGCAAGTGCTACTTTGCTCTGCCACACCAAAGCATGAGAATTGTTTCCCCCACTGGGAGTTAACCCAGCCACCCCACGGCACCAGCCCCTTCACTTCGACGCCACTTGCTCAGAGAGTTCTGTGGGCCACCCCACGCCACCCCAAGCCGTCCAGTTCCATCGCAACTCCCCACGGTGAGCCTCCATTGCACGACCGAGTCTTCCTTGCAACAAGAAATAAAAAGAGGTGCGTTGCCCTTTACGTAAGGTTAGGGAAGGTTTCAGAACAGGGAGATTACAATTTTACCCCCTTGGGTTATAAGCCAAACTCTGCCAAAGCATATCTTTATATTTTTGGGCATGAATTCACTGATTTTATCTTGGGTCTTAAAGGTTTTTAGAAAATTTGTAGTTATATTCTTTTAAACCGAATCTAGTTTTGCTTTATATAGATACAAAAATTGTTTTTTTTTTTATAGAAATATTTTTATAATATTTAAGGTTTTAGTCGGAGAACCTAAGTGAATATTTATGGGTTTGGAAAATGATTATATTTTAGGAATTATGAGAATTTTAGGTTTTGAGGAATAACATTAGGTTGATTTTAGGTTTAAATATTGATATATATGTGTTTGATTGGAAATTTACGAAAATTACTTGATTATTTTATAGGTGACGATTAATTATTGTTCAACATTTTTTAGGAAAATTCTGAAAAGCTAAGTTGTCCAGGTAAGCGAGATTCATATACTAGATTTGCATAAAAGAAATGAAATGTAGTTGACTTTGAAAAATATGCATATTTGTTTCTGAAAATAAATATGAAAACAACCTCAAATGTTTGTTCTGCATATGTATAAATTCTATATAAGAGAAATTATTTTCTGTCATGACTGGTGTAGACATGAGCTATTTTTGACATTCTGTTTTTGAACTTTGAAAAAAAAAGCGAATATGAAAATCTAAAATTTTTGCTATTGATGTTTTGTTTCTGTTTATTTCGAACATGTGAAATGATGTGTTATCTGAAAACCTTGGCATGAAGTTCTGATTCTGTATCTGAATGTGATCTGTTTCCGATGATGTTCCGTTCTGTTTCTGTTAAGGCCCAGCCACGGGTATAATGGTGGTTTATAACCCTACCACGGGGGTGAAACATGGAATACGGCCCAGCCATGGGTATAATGTGGTTTATAACCCTACTACGGGGGTGAAACATGGAATACGGCCCAGCCACGGGTATAATGGTGGTTTATAACCCTACCACGAGGGTGAAACATGGTATATGGCCCAGCCACGGGTATAATGGTGGTTTATAACCCTACCACGGGGGTTAAATATAGTATTCGTTCCGATGTGAAGCTATGAGATGATATGAATTTAATGTTTCAGTTTGGATATGCCAAAGGATTTTCTTTTCGGTAACAAGTTTGTTTTTCTGAAAATTTCGCTCTGATGTTTTGTACCAAGTTTTTTTTATGCATTCCGAAAATAAATATGTTGTTTCTGCATTCTGAAAGAAAATGTTTTGTTCTGCATATCGAACGTTATAAATGCTCATGTTTACATGCTAGTATATGCTCTTTGCTTACTGAGTTGTTGATAACTCACCCCTTGTCTCCACAATATTTTTTCAGATATTTTGATGGTTCAGCTGAGGATCTAGATTATGAGGTATTGGGTGAGATGTTTTAAGTATAGAGGATTAAACATAGAAAGTTTTTATGAGTATTGGCGATTTTTATTAAGAAATTTTATCGTGTTATTATGACTTGGCATTTTTTGGAAAATTGGTTATATTGAGGAAATTAGTTTGAATCAAATTTTCTATATGCTATTGGGAATTTGGAGTCTATTATTGTATTGTTGAAATGTGAGTTTAAGAGATAGGAAGTAACTCTCCGACCCGTGCGGGACCGGGGCGTTACATTAAATATTGTCTAACATGCTTCAATTATGAATCATGTTAGAGTGAAATTTATCCATGATTACAAGCCTTGGATGTTTCAACCATGACATATTTGTCCATGTTCATGAAGTTGTTTTGGATATTTCACATGTCCCATGTTAACATGCCATGATTTGAAGATGTTATGATCAATGAGTTCATGCATGGTATCTTATGTGTCACATGTCTAATATGTAAATGGGTACATCTTAAGTCTCATTTCACATGCATTTGAGTACAATATTCTTTTTCAAAGAAAAGAAATGAGTCAAAATGTTTTATCACGACCCCAAATACTAGAATGAGAATTGTCCTAGTGGAACTCCTCTATCCACTCAGAGTGCTTTAGAATAGAGAAGTAACCCCTAGGTCGACAAAGAACTATCGACGTGCCTTAAATGAATCTTTTTGGAAAGGATGGTAGAGCGAGGTAGCACCAAACACTAGTGGGTGCCATGACTAAGGCAAGTAACTCGACGAAGTACTTTCATGTTATTATGATATGAATATGTTTAAGACGTATTCACCACGGTGTATGGATCGTTGGTGGTGCAGAAACTAGTAGGAACACGTGGTGCATAGGGGAGCCGTGATGTATCCACATGTGTTATAAGAATGAGGCAATGCGCCTACATGATATGATATGGATCACAAGATATGAATTATGTGATATGATATGACATGATATGTGATGCAAACCAAGGAGCTGGACATGTTGATCATACAAGTGGGAATGGAGCTGAATTGCATAAGACCCTTTGTCACTTCCTAGTGGCCCAATTACAAGACTTAGAGATAAACGTTTCAAGGAAGCAATAAATGGGCTAATCCAAGAGAATTGGGCTGATTCTAAAAAGACCAAGATGGGCTCAAATAATATTCAAGACTTAGTCCATGTCATCAAAGCAATTGAATAGGCTAATTAGCACGTAGAAATATGATGTATGGTCTGACCATTAAAGGACGTGAATTTGTTGAGTTTCAAGAATATTAAATAGGTGAATGAACTTGGTCTTGTCTGGGTATGTTAAATACATTGAATTTAGTCATTTAGTCATTTTTGGCTGCCTCTAGAAGTCCAAGAGGCCTAAAAATCATGGGACTTGTTATGTTAATATTTGTGTTGCTTTTAAAGTTGTTATGACTTTTCCTATTCTTGGAGGGTTGTTCCAAGTATATAGAGGGGTTATTTCGAGTTTTAATATCAGATTGGGAATTTCAGAAGCTTATTTGTCTTTGTGAGGTCTTGTGTTCCTCTTGGTTCTTCAAAGAACTCTTTGAACTTATTAAGTTAATCTTGTGGCATTCAAGCTCCAAACTTATCACCTTGATTCTGATTTCCTGGTGTGGCATTTTCAATCCTTTGTAGTCTTGGTTTTCATCTAGTTGGGTGACTGGTCAAGGCTCAACAAATCTTGTCAATACGATCTTGGGGTTCCAAGCCATCATTGTTATCGGGTTTCATCACAATTGTTGGTGGAGTTCATATCAATATGGATCACATGATATGAATCATGTGATATCAAATGATATGTTCTGGATCACATGATTAACAAGATATGAATGATGAAAAAAGTATGTTTTTCAAAAAGTCAAAGAATTCTGTTACATATCTTTTGAAAAAAGGTTAAGTGCATAAGTCAAGTTTTCAGTTAAGTTGATTACACCTAAAGAATAATGCGGTAGTTGTTGCACAGCTTTGGGGTGTCAATTCCTCAGGGAGATAGATTGAATAAGCACAAAAAAGAACAAGAAAATTAAAGATAGGAACCAAGGTGGGCCTACACTTAAAGATCCTTTGCAAGTTCCAGATGGGCCAATTATAAGATCAAGGCCCAAGAAGATCAAGGAAGCAATGCAAGGATTGGTGCAATCCACTTGGGATGAAGCCAGCAAGAGCCCAACACTCAAGATGGGTGAGAAAGAAGAAGAACTAGTTTTGATCGACTTGATTCAAGCTGTGGAAAACATGACTTAGAGATACTGCCTATTGTTATTGGAGGCTTCCAGTTTGGTTAAATGATTCATTTTATTAGTTTAGAATAAGTGGGCTTGAAGATGCTTGGCTCACATGTCTTATTTCTTATGAACTATGTTTTTTGGAAAGCCTTGTATTTTTGCCAAGAGCTTATTTGGAAAGTTACTTTTTAGGAACTAGGGTTTCATCAATTTATTGTTAGGTTACTGTAGCCGCGCGTACTGTAGCCGGTACTGTTCATCAAGGGTAATTTTGGGTAAAAGGGGCTTTATTTTGACTAGGGTTTTGATTAGGTTTGGGTTAAAAAACTCCTTGTAGCCTCATTTGACAGATTAGACAATATTGAATTTTATTTGTGAGTTGAGTTTTCTCCTCTTGTTCTTGATTGAACTCTTGAACTTATCAAAGGTAAATCACAACCTTTGTGGCGTTCCTCCTTTGTAATCTGGGTTCTTGAGACGGGTTCTTCAACGGGTCTAGATTTTAATATAATCTAGGTTCTTGAAACAAGTTCTTATCGGGTCTAGGTTCTCCATCCGTTGACTTGACTTTGGCTTTCTTGGGGAGTTTTCAAATTGATTGTGGGTTCAAGAGAATTCATTCCCCCGGGTTCATATAATTTGGTATTCAGAGCAAGGTTTCCAATCAGGTCTTATTCTATCTTTTATTTCTTGCATATTTAATTCTAAAAAAAAAAAAATAGTGGTGGCTAGTAGATTTCTTCACTATTGTTAGGGTTGCTGAAATTCATTGTTCTAGGGTTTGTGTTGGCTGAAATCTCTTGTTCTGGGGATTGCCGTATATCACTTGTCTAATGGTTTTTGAGTTATTGTTAGGGTTTTCTGAACTGCTTATTCTTGATTGTGACCAAATCAGTTGTTGAAAAGAAAAGAAAAGAAAAGAAAATAAAATAAAATAAAGGAAAAGAAAAGAAAAAAAATCGTAAAAAAAAAAAAACAAAATCCGAGATTTTTTTTTTCTTGAGCCATATCATCAAAGGGGGTGCATACATTATTCTAGCTGGTATCTTGTCTTATAGTTACTGTTTCATTCGTATAATTTCCTTGATTCACGTGCCATTTTTTTTCTTTCATTTCTTCTGTGTTTCTCTTGTTCTTGTTTCTTGGACCTAATTACTAGTTGGGATAAAATAAGGTTGCTTTGTCTTGATTGAGTCAATTAGTTCTTAAAGAACTTGAGTGGGAAAACTCTTGAGGTAAAAGGCAAGAGATTGTGAGACTATTATAGGAAAAAAAGTCAATTAAGAGTGAAACACGAGTGGAGTGTCATTATTCTGAGTGTAAACACGTAAGGGAGTGTGTGAGATTTACTTTTTTTTGCCACTAACATTCTTTTGTGTAGTACCTGATAATGTCTCATCGGAGTAGCGCATCACGAAGGGGGAGAGCAGATAACTCTCATCCTTTGTGTTGCAAGCCATGCAACAACAGTTTGAACGGTTGAACTTGGTGTTGGGTGAAGTGAGGGATATGATGGATCATCAAGAAGCAGCGATTAGAAATCTACAAGGTGGGAGGGACAGGAGGCGACTTGAGCATAGAGCTGAAAATCTGTAAGGGAATGAAGGAGATGGTGAGGATGAGGAAGACTTAGCATCTGACGTTGGGTCAGGTAGAAATAGAAGAGTTAGGCATGAAAGAGGACTTGAGGGGAATCTAAGGGTTCAGGATGGTGTAGATAGAGACCTTGGTAGCATCAAAATGAAAATACCATCTTTCCAAGGTATGAGATATGAAATGTTTTTTAAGTGTTTTGGTTCAGGGCACATTGCTTCTCAATGTCCAAATAGGAGGGTAATGATTTTGCGTGACAATGGGGAGGTGATGACTGAGAGTGAGGATGATACTGAGGAGGTGCCCGAGTTGGTTGATGCTAGTGATGATGATGGAGTGGTATACCCTGTGACAGGTGAGTCTCTTGTTGCCAGGCGTCCTCTCAATGCACACATTAAGGTGGATGATGCAGAGCAATAGAGAGAAAACATTTTTCATACTAGATACCATGTCAACAATAAGGTATGTAGTATGATCATTGATGGGGGGAGTTATACTAATGTGGCTAGCACTACTTTGGTTGAGAAATTGAATTTACCAACCTTAAAACACTCTAGACCATACAAATTGCAGTGGTTGAATGATTGTGGAGAGGTTAGGGTGGATAAACAAGTGTTAGTTACTTTTTCTATTGGGAAGAATTTGGATGAGGTGCTTTGTGATGTTGTGCCTATGCATGTGGGCCATATTTTGTCGGGGAGGCCGTGGCAGTATGATAGGAGAGTGACACATGATGGGTTCAAGAACATGTACAGCTTTGAAAAGGAGGGCAAAACAATTAAGCTTGCTCCTTTAACTCCAAGCTAGGTCTATGAGGACCAACTGAAATTGAAAAGTGAGGTTGCTCAAAAAAGAAAGAGTGAAAATGAGAGTGATCAAAAGAGAAAGAGTGAAAATGAGAGTGATCAAAAAAGAAAGAGTGAACAAGAGATTGAGCAAAAAAGAAAGAGTGAGAGTGAAAATGAGCATAAAAGAAAGAGTGAAAAAGAAAGTAGAGAGGTGACTGAGAGTAAAGAAAAAAGAGTGGAGCCACGAGAGAAAAGGAAAGGCAAAAGTGAGTTTTTCTATGCAAGAGAGAGTGAGGTTAAGAGGGCTTTCTTCGCAGATCGCCCTATGAATTTTCTTTTCTATAAAGAGTCTTATCTTACTCTTGATGAAACTAACCAGTCTCTTCCTAGTTTGGCTGTTTCTTTGTTGCAGGAGTTTGAGGATGTATTCCCGGAGGAGATGCCAAATGAGTTGCCACCCATTAGAGGCATTGAGCACCAGATTGATTTTGTGCTCTGGGCTGCTATTCCAAACCGACCAGCCTATAGGAGTAATCCAGAGGAGACAAAGGAGCCTCAGAGGCAAGTTGAGGATTTGATGAGCAAGGGGTACGTGAGGGAGAGCATGAGCCCTTGTGTAGTACCAGTGCTACTAGTGCCGAAGAAGGATGGGACGTGGAGGATGTGCATTGATTGCAGGGTGGTCAACAATATCACGGTAAAGTATCGCCATCCCATTCCTAGATTGGATGATATGCTTGATGAATTGCATGGCTCATGTATTTTTAGTAAAATTGATCTTAAAAGTGGGTACCCTCAAATTAGAATGAAAGAGGGTGATGAATGGAAAACTGCTTTTAAGACTATGGGCTTTATGAATGGTTGGTTATGCCATTTGGACTTACAAATGCACCTAGTACTTTCATGAGATTAATGAACCATGTCCTACGTGCATTCATAGGCAAGTTTGTGATTGTGTACTTTGATGATATCTTAGTGTACAACAAGAACTTAAATGAACATATTGAGCATTTGAGATATGTGTTTGATGTGTTGAGATGTGAAAAGTTGTATCCTAATTTCAAGAAATGTGCCTTTTGCATGGAAAAAGTTGTTTTTCTTGGTTATGTTGTTAGTACAAAGGGTATTGAGGTGGATGAAGAGAAAGTCAAGGCCATCAAGGAGTGGCCAACGCCAAAAAGCATCACTGAGGTAAGAAGCTTTCATGGCTTAGCTAGCTTTTATCTGCATTTTGTTAAAGACTTCAGCACCATTGCTGCACCACTCACTGAGGTAATTAAAAAGAATGTTGGGTTTCATTGGGGGGCTAATCAAGAGAATGCTTTTACCACTATGAAAGAAAGGTTGTGCTCTGCACCTGTGTTAGCATTACCTGATTTTAACAAAGCTTTTGAGATTGAATGTGATGCCTCAGGAATAGGGATTGGAGCCGTTTTGATGCAAGATAGGAGGCCCATAGCCTTCTTTAGTGAAAAGTTAAGTGGGGCATCCCTGAAGTACCCTACTTATGACAAAGAACTTTATGCTCTTGTTCGTGCATTAGAGACTTGGCAGCACTACCTATGGCAAAGGGAATTTGTGATCCACACCGATCATGAATCATTGAAGCATCTCAAGTGTCAAGGTAAGTTGAATAAAAGACATGCTAGATGGATGGAATACATTGAGACCTTTTCCTATGTCATCCGTTACAAGCAAGGTAAGGAGAACATTGTTGCTGATGCTCTATCCCGGAGGAGTAGTTTGGATGGACAAAAGAAGGTGAAGTTGGTGAAGTCACTTCATGAGAGGGTACGGCTTCAAATTGCCCAAAAGAATGAAAGGGTTGCTTCCCAAGCCAATAGAGGACGAAGGCGTGTTATCTTTGAACCAGGAGATTGGGTTTGGGTTTACATGCGCAAAGAAAGATTCCCAGCCCATAGAAGGACTAAGTTGCATCCTCGAGGAGATGGACCTTTCCAAATTCTTGAGAAAATTAATGACAACGCATATAAAGTGGATCTTCCAGGTGAGTATAAAGTTTCTGCAACTTTCAATGTTTCTGATCTTTCTCATTTTGATGTTGGTGAAGATTCGAGGTCGAATCCTTTTAAGGAGAGGGGGAATGATAGGAACCAAGGTGGGCCTACATTTAAAGATCATTTGCAAGTTCCAGATGGGCCAATTACAAGATCAAGGCCCAAGAAGATCAAGGAAGCAATGCAAGGATTGGTGCAATCCACTTGGGATGAAGCCAGCAAGAGACCAACACTCAAGATGGGTCTGAAAGAAGAAGAACCAGTTTTGATCCACTTGATTCAAGCTGTGGAAGACATGACTTAGAGATATGGCCTATTGTTATTGGAGGCTTCCAGTTTGGTTAAATGATTCATTTTATTAGTTTAGAATAAGTGGGTTTGAAGATGCTTGGCTCACATGTCTTATTTCTTATGAATTATGTTTTTGGGAAGGCCTGGAATTTTTACCAAGGGCTTATTTGGAAAGTTACTTTTTAGGAACTAGGGTTTCATCAATTTATTGTAGGGTTACTATAGCCGCGCGTACTGTAGCCGGTACTGTTCATCCAGGGTAATTTTGGATAAAAGGGGCTTTATTTTGACTTGGGTTTTGATTAGGTTTGGGTTTAAAAACTCCTTGTAGCCTCATTTGACAGATTAGACAATATTGAATTTTATTTTTAAGTTGAGTTTTCTCCTCTTGTTCTTGATTGAACTCTTGAACTTATCAAAGGTAAATCACAACCTTTGTGGCGTTCCTCCTTTGTAATCTGGGTTCTTGAGATGGGTTCTTCAACGGGTCTAGATTTTAATATAATCTAGGTTCTTGAAACAAGTTCTCATCGGGTATAGGTTCTCCATCTGTTGACTTGAGTTTGGCTTTCTTGGAGAGTTTTCAAATTGATTATGGGTTCAAGGGAATTCATTCCCCCGGGTTCATATCAGGGGATCATCTTTGGTCAAAATTTTTTTGGGCAAAATATATTGGGGACAAACATGTTTCTTTATTAGATCCTAAAAAAGGCTCTAGGTTTTGGAAGATGGTGGTAAAGTGCATCCCGGAGGTTCTGGATAATTCGATATGGAGGGTGAGGGACGGTAATATTTCTTTTTGGTGGGATCATTGGTTGAATGAAGGCCATTTAGCTAATTCGTATCCTGTGGTTGATGTGCCAAAGCTAATGTTGGTTGATTTAAAAATTTCTAACGGTTGGGACGTTGAAAATTTAGAGAGACTTGTGGGAGTACAAAAAGCGGAGGAGATTTGTAGTTACTTGGGTGCGCATAAATCTGGTCAAGATATCCTGGTTTGGCTTCATAATAAAGATGGATGTTTTTCTACAAAAAGTGCTTGGCAATGTATTAGGGTCAGGGCGCCAGAGGTTCCTTGGGCTAAATGGGTGTGGCATACAGCTATACCAAAAAAAATTTCCATTCTTATGTGGGAAGGCTTTTCATAACGGTTTAAGTGTGGATGATAGACTGAGGAGAGTTGGTATTCCTATTACCTCTAAATGTAATTGTTGTGTGTAGGGAAGATATGAAGATTTGAATCATGTTCTTGCTGCAGGTGACATTGCGGCTGGGATTTGGAAGAGGTTTTCGAATATTTTGGGTGTGCCTTATGACCCAAATAAACGTTGGTTTGAGTTGGTACTCCTTTGGTTTCGACGTGCATCTACAAAGTCTCAGGTTGGTTGTATTTTGGGACTGCTCCCTTCTATTATTATTTGGAAGTTGTGGCATCGTAGGTGTAAAGCAAGGATGGAAGATAATTGCATTTCAGTGGAAGTGCTTTGGAGGTCTATTTGTGCGTGGATAAGGAAAATGATAAGTAGCATGCTCAATTTTACTAAGATTGCTTTTGAAGATGAGGAGAGGTTGAGAGATTTGAATATTCAAGTTAGTCCGATTAAACTGACGCCTGTTAGTTTGGTTTATTGGGTGAAGCCGAGATATGATAGATTCAAATTAAATATAGATGGATGCAGCCTTGGCAATCCAGGGAGATTAGGTGCAGGAGGTTATATGAACCCGCGGGAATGAATTCCCTTGAACCCACAATCAATTTGAAAACTCCCCAAGAAAGCCAAAATCAAGTCAACGGATGGAGAACCTAGACCCGATGAGAACTTGTTTCAAGAACCTAGATTATATTAAAATCTAGACCGGTTGAAGAACCCGTCTCAAGAACCCAGATTACAAAGGAAGAACGCCACAAAGGTTGTGATTTACCTTTGATAAGTTCAAGAGTTCAATCAAGAATAAGAGGAGAAAACTCAACACACAAATAAAATTCAATATTGTCTAATCTGTCAAATGAGGCTACAAAGAGTTTTTAAACCCAAACCTAATCAAAACCCTAGCCAAAATAAAGCCTCTTTTACCCAAAATTACCCTTGATGAACAATACCAGCTATAGTACGCGCGGCTACAATAACCCCTACAATAAATTGATGAAACCCTAGTTCCTAAAAAGTAACTTTCCAAATAAGCCCTTGGCCAAAATACAAGGCCTTCCCAAAAACATAGTTCATAAGAAATCAAACATGTGAGCCAAGCATCTTCAAGCCCACTTATTCTAAACTAATAAAATAAATCATTTAACCAAACTTGAACCCCCCCCCAATAACAATAGGCCATATCTCTAAGTCATGCTTCCACAGCTTGAATCAAGTGGATTAAAAGTGGTTCTTCTTCTCTCAGACCCATCTTGAGTGTTGGGCTCTTGCTGGCTTCATCCCAAGTGGATTGCACCAATCCTTGCATTGCTTCCTTGATCTTCTTGGCCCTTGATCTTGTAATTGGCCCATCTGGAACTTGCAAAGGATCTTTAAGTTTAGGCCCACCTTGGTTCCTATCATTCCCCCTCTCCTCAAAAGGATTCGATCTCGAATCTTCACCTACATCAAAAGGAGAAAGATTAGAAACATTAAAAGTTGCAGAAACTTTATACTCACCTGGAAGATCCACTTTATATACATTGTCATTAATTTTCTCAAGAATTTGGAAAGGTCCATCTCCTCGAGGATGCAACTTAGTCCTTCTATGGGCTTGGAATCTTTCTTTGCGCTTGTGAACCCAAACCCAATCTCCTGGTTCAAAGATGACACGCCTTCGTCCTCTATTGCCTTGGGAAGCAACCCTTTCATTCTTTTGGGCAATTTGAAGCCGTACCCTCTCACGAAGTGACTTCACCAACTCTGCCTTCTTTTGTCCATCCAAACTACTCTTGCCATCAACAGGTAAAGGCATCAAATCCAAAGGAGTAAGTGGATTAAATCCATAAACAATTTCAAAAGGAGAGTATGAAGTAGTAGTATGCATCGTCCTATTATATGCAAACTCTATAAATGGCAAACAATCCTCCCAAGTTTTTAAATTCTTATGAACAACAGTGCGTAAAAGCTGAGTTAAAGTCCTATTAACTACTTCTGTCTGACCATCAGTCTGCGGATGACAAGTAGTGGAAAATAAGAGCTTAGTACCCAATTTCCCCCACAACACCTTCCAAAAGTAGCTAAGGAATTTAACATCCCTATCAGAAACAATACTCCTAGGTACATCATGGAGTCGCACTATCTCCCGGAAAAACAAGTCAGCTATGTTTGTGGCATCATCTGTTTTATGGCATGGAATGAAATGTGCCATCTTACTAAATCTATCCACAACCACAAAAATAGAATCTCTACCCCTTTTGGTCCTAGGCAGCCCCAAAACAAAGTTCATAGATATGTCTACCCATGGCTCACTAGGAACGGGTAAGGGTGTATACAACCCATGTGGCAAAACCTTAGATTTGGCCTTTCTACATGTAATGCACCTTCCACAAATACGGTTAACATCTCTCTTCATCTTAGGCCAAAAGAAATGTTCATGCAAAATGTCTAAAGTTTTCTTGACACCAAAGTGTCCCATTAATCTCCCACCATGTGCCTCACGCACCAATAACTCACGCACCAATAACTCACGCATAGAACAATTTGGCAGACAAAGTTTGTTTTCTTTAAACAAATAACCATCATACTTGTAAAACTTACCAAATGCCACCTTATCACATGCCACATACACATTTGAAAATCAGCGTCATCGGCATATATGTCTTTCACATATTCAAACCCAAGCATTTTAGCACTCATAGAAGTAAGAAGTACATACCTCAGGGATAGAGCATCAGCAACAATGTTCTCCTTACCTTGCTTGTAACAGATGACATAGGGAAAGGTCTCAATGTATTCCATCCATCTAGCATGCCTTTTATTCAACTTACCTTGACCCTTGAGATGCTTCAATGATTCATGATCGGTGTGGATCACAAATTTCCTTGGCCATAGATAGTGCTGCCAAGTCTCTAATGCACGAACAAGAGCATAAAGCTCTTTTTCATAAGTAGGGTATTTCAGGGATGCCCCACTTAACTTTTCACTGAAGAAGGCTATGGGCCGCCTATCCTGCATCAAAATGGCTCCGATCCCTATTCCTGAGGCATCACATTCAATTTCAAAAGCTTTGTTAAAATCAGGTAATGCTAACACAGGTGCAGAGCACAACCTTTCTTTCATAGTGGCAAAAGCATTCTCTTGATTAGCCCCCCAACACATCAAACACATATCTCAAATGCTCAATATGTTCATTTAAGTTCTTGCTATACACTAAGATATCATCAAAGTACACAACCACAAACTTGCCTATGAATGCACGTAGGACATGGTTCATTAATCTCATGAAAGTACTGGGCGCATTTGTAAGTCCAAATGGCATAACCAACCATTCATAAAGCCCATACTTAGTCTTAAAAGCAGTTTTCCATTCATCACCCTCTTTCATTCTAATTTGATGGTACCCACTTTTAAGATCAATTTTACTAAAAATACATGAGCCATGCAATTCATCAAGCATATCATCCAATCTAGGAATGGGATGGCGATACTTTACCGTGATATTGTTGACCGCCCTGCAATCAATGCACATCCTCCACGTCCCATTCTTCTTTGGCACTAGTAGCACTGGTACTGCACAAGGGCTCATGCTCTCCCTCACGTACCCCTTGCTCATCAAATCCTCAACTTGCCTCTGAAGCTCCTTTGTCTCCCCTGGATTACTCCTATAAGCTGGTCGGTTTGGAATAGCAGCCCCGGGCACAAAAATCAATCTGGTGCTCAATGCCTCTAATGGGTGGCAACTCATTTGGCATCTCTTCCGGGAATACATCCTCAAACTCCTGCAACAAAGAAACAGCCAAACTAGGAAGAGACTGGTTAGTTTCATCAAGAGTAAGATAAGACTCTTTATAGACAAGAAAAATCATAGGGCGATCTGCGAAGAAAGCCCTCTTAACCTCACTCTCTCTTGCATAGAAACTCACTTTTGCCTTTCCTTTTCTCTCGGCAGACTCTCTTTCTTTTTTCTCTCGTGGCTCCACTCTTTTTTCTTTAGTCTCAGCCACCTCTCTACTTTCTTTTTCACTCTTTCTTTTATGCTCATTTTCACTCTCACTCTTTCTTTTTTGCTCAATCTCTTTTTCACTCTTTCTTTTTTGATCAATCTCATTTTCACTCTTTCTCTTTTGATCACTCTCATTTTCACTCTTTCTTTTTTGAGCAACCTCACTTTTCAATTTCAGTTGGTCCTCATAGACCTGGCTTGGAGTTAAAGGAGCAAGCTTAATTGTTTTGCCCTCCTTTTCAAAGCTGTACATGTTCTTGAACCCATCATGTGGCACTCTCCTATCATACTGCCACGGCCTCCCCAACAAAATATGGCCCGCATGCATAGGCACAAACATCACAAAGCACCTCATCCTGATATTTCCCAATAGAAAAAGTAACTAGCACTTGTTTATCCACTGTAACCTCTCCACAATCATTCAACCACTGCAATTTGTATGGTCTAGATTGTTTTAAGGTTGGTAAATTCAATTTCTCAACCAAAGTAGTGCTAGCCACATTAGTACAACTCCCTCCATCAATGATCATACTACATACCTTATTGTTGACATGGCATCTAGTATGAAAAATGTTTTCTCTCTGTTGCTCTGCATCATCCACCTTAATGTGTGCATTGAGAGCATGCCTGGCAACAAGAGACTCACCTGTCACTGGGTATACCACTCCATCATCATCACTAGCATCAACCAACTCGGGCTCCTCATCACTATCATCCTCACTCTAAGTCATCACCTCCCCATTGTCATGCATAATCATCACCCTCCTATTCGTACATTGAGAAGCAATGTGCCCTGAACCCAAACACTTAAAACATTTGATATCTCTATTCCATGATGGTTGGGATTCTACCTTGGGTTTGTTGCTAGTTCCCTCATCTTTTCCCTTAGGTGATTCGGTCTTTCTCTTTGCTTATGCTGGATCATTCCTATCCCATTTTGATTTCCAAGTAGTGCTAGAAACCGAAGTGTACCTTGCTGTCCATTTTCTCTGTAATTGCCTCTCCACCTTCATAGCCATGTGCACCATGTCCTTTATCTCCACATAATGCTGCAATTCAATTACATTGGCTATGTTCCTATTCAAACCACTCAAAAATCTAGCCATGGTGGCCTCTCAGTCCTCCTCTACATTAGCCCGAATCATCGCCACCTCCATCTCCTTATGGTAATCCTCCACACTCCTAGACCCCTGTGTAAGATTTTGTAATTTCTGGTAAAGGTCTCTATAGTAATGGCTAGGAACAAATCTCCGCCTCATGAGAGCTTTCAACTCTCCTCATGTCTCTATAGGCCTCTCATAATTCCTCCTCCTATTGGTCACTAATTGATCCCACCAAATAATAGCATAATCAGTGAATTCAATTACCGCTAACTTCACTTTCTTCTTCTCAGAGTAATTATGGCAGTCAAACACCAACTCTATTTTTTTCTCCCACTCTAGATAAATCTCAGGGTCAGTTCTACCTTGGAAAGATGGTATTTTCATTTTGATGCTACCAAGGTCTCTATCTACACCATCCCGACCCCTTAGATTCCCCTCAAATCTTCTTTCATGCCTAACTCTTCTATTTCTACCCGATCCAACGTCAAATGCTAAGTCTTCCTCATCCTCACCATCTTCTTCATTCATATACTGATTTTCAACTCTATGCTCACTTCGCCTCCTATCCCTTCCCACCTTGTAGATTTCTAATCGCTGCTTCTTGATGATCCATCCTATCCCTCATTTCACCCAACACCAAGTTCAACCGCTCAAACTGTTGTTGCATGGCTTGCAACACAAAGGATGAGTTATCTGCTCTCCCCCTTGGTGATGCGCTACTCCGATGAGACATTATCAGGTGCTACACAAAAGAATGTTAGTGGCAAAAAAAAAGTAAACCTCACACACTCACTCCCTTACGTGTTTACACTCGAATAATGACACTCCACTCGTGTTTTACTCTTAATTGACTTTTTTTTTCGATAATAGTCTCACACTCTCTTGCCTTTTACCTCAAGAGTTTTCCCACTCAAGTTCTTTAAGAACTAATTGACTCAATCAAGACAAAGCAATCTTATTTTATCCCAACTAGTAATTAGGTCCAAGAAACAAGAACAAGAGAAACACAGAAGGATTGAAAGGAAAAAAAAATGGCACTTGAATCAAAGAAATTATACGAATGAAACAGAAACTATAGGACAAGATACCAACTAGAATAATGTATGCATCCCCTTTGATGATATGGCTCAAGAAAAAAAAAATCTCGGATTTTTTTTTTTTTTTGTTTTGTTTTGTTTTTTTTTTTGTTTTCACCAACTGCTTTAATCACAATCAAGAATAAGCAGTTCAGAAAACCCTAACAATAACTCAAAAACCCTTGGACGAGTGATATACGGCCGCCCCCAGAACAAGAGATTTCAGCCAACACAAACCCTAGAACAATGAATTTCTGTAACCCTAACAATAGTGACGAAATCTGCTAGCCACCACTATTTTTTTTTTTTTTGTAATCAATCCTAGAACAATGAAGCCCTAGAATTAAATATGCAAGAAATAAAAGATAGAATAAGACCTGATTGGAAACCTTGCTCTGAATACCAAATAATATGAACCCGCGGGAATGAATTCCCTTGAACCCACAATCAATTTGAAAACTCCCCAAGAAAGCCAAAATCAAGTCAACGGATGGAGAACCTAGACCCGATGAGAACTTGTTTCAAGAACCTAGATTATATTAAAATCTAGACCCGTTGAAGAACCCATCTCAAGAACCCAGATTACAAAGGAGGAACGCCACAAAGGTTGTGATTTACCTTTGATAAGTTCAAGAGTTCAATCAAGAACAAGAGGAGAAAACTCAACTCACAAATAAAATTCAATATTGTCTAATCTGTCAAATGAGGCTACAAGAGTTTTTAAACCCAAACCTAATCAAAACCCTAGCCAAAATAAAGCCCTTTTTACTCAAAATTACCCTTGATGAACAGTACCGACTACAGTACGCGCGGCTACAGTAACCCCTACAATAAATTGATGAAACCCTAGTTCCTAAAAAGTAACTTTCCAAATCAGCCATTGGCCAAAATACAAGGCCTTCCCAAAAACATAATTCATAAGAAATAAGACATGTGAGCCAAGCATCTTCAAGCCCACTTATTCTAAACTAATAAAATAAATCAATTAACCAAACTAGAAGCCTCCAATAACAATAGGCCGTATCTCTAAGTCATGCTTCCACAGCTTGAATCAAGTGGATCAAAACTGGTTCTTCTTCTCTCAGACCCATCTCGAGTGTTGGGCTCTTGCTGGCTTCATCCCAAGTGGATTGCACCAATCCTTGCATTGCTTCCTTGATCTTCTTGGCCCTTGATCTTGTAATTGGCCCATCTGGAACTTGCAAAGGATCTTTAAGTGTAGGCCCACCTTGGTTCCTATCAGGAGGGGTTATTAGGGATTTAAATGGTGATTTGGTGCTTGCCTTTTCTTGTTATCTTGGGGTGGGATCCAATAATCTTGCTGAGTTGAAGGCTTTCTTGATTGGGTTAAAATATTGTCATTCTTTGGGATTGCTTCGTGTGGATATTGAATCTGATTCTTTGGTTTGTGTATCTTGGGTTCAGAAGAAGCGTTGTGGGGTGTGGTATCTAGAAGATTTTTGGGAGGAGGTAGTGGGTTTGATTGAAGGTGAAGATTTTGGTATAAATCATATTTTTCGTGAAGGAAATGCACTAGCTGATTATCTAGCTAAACAGGGAGCTTAAGGATCGACTTATGTTTGGCGCTCTTTACTGAGAGTTCCAAAATTTCTTAAAGGATTGCTGCGCATGGATAAATTGTCTTTGCCTTATCTGAGAGGGCTTTGATTTGCTTGTTTATAATTTTTCTTTCTTGGTTAAGTTCTTTATTGGTGGTTGGGTTTTTTTGTGGCATTTTGCTAGTTGTGGTTTTTATATGCTTGTTTTTTGCTAAGGTATTCCTCCACCATAAGTGAGGGTTTGTGGTTAATAAAATTGGGAAGGGGTCACTCTTGACATGTGACCCTAACTCTTTATAAAAAAAAAAAAAAAAAAGAAGAAAAAGGAAAAGAAAAAGAAAAGGTCAATTAGTTGGAATAAATGGTAGTACACGTTTTCATGCGTGTTATATGTACAATCACATCCATTATAGTCATTTGAATTGATATATGACATAATTATTTTATAATTTTAATTTAACTTTTAAATAAGATTATCATTTAAATTTATATAAACTTTATTTAATTTTGAATTCGAGAAATAATAATATTTTATAAAAAGATGGGTAAAAGACATAAAGTATTTATGTATTTATTATTTTAGATTTCCCAATTAACCATAAATTGCAATAAGCGATTGGGCATAAAGTCATTCACATGCCAGCATTAATTTGTAACAATTCTTTAGGAGGCGTTATTGATTTTGGATCAGAGTGATCTAATTCCACAAAAATTAAGTTCAATCGAATTTAATTGGATATATCAAGTCAATTTGCGTTTAAAATAAGGTAAATTACTTTTAGAACATAAAACAAAATCTTGAAATTTTAAATTTCAGAAAAATTCAAATTTTCTGTTGCATTTGGGATTATATTTAGAACCTAAATGTATATTTTTATTATTTTTGTCTAGAAAAGTAACGTTTTTAAAATGAGTAATGAGGGGGTTTCAGCAATGTAATCTCATCATCATTATCTGCCTAGACTGCCTGAATCTTATGATACTTCTGGACTCCAATGTCATTATGAACTTTATAAAGATCACCCAAACACTTGTTTGGAAATGGACAACCACATGATATTTCAGGACTGCCCATAATTAATGGCAAAAGTATTGAGAATTTGAAGTTGAGCTCCAATTGGGATTTTGCCTTTCAAGTTTTGCTCTCTTCCTTATGATTCTCGATGGACTAAAACTAGTGTTGCTCAACAAAAAGTATTATTAAATTATTAATCGATCGGTTTCAAACTACTTCTTATGTATTAATCAACAAATTATGTATTGCAAGAAAAAACCTGTCCTTGTTCTTTTTTTTTTTTTATAAGAATATGCCAACATATTATTTATATTTGATTTATTTTGTTGAAATAAATCCAACATGTATATAAGCATCTTTCATAACACAAAGAAACAATGGAAAGAATACAGCGTTTTTAAGGGGCCATATTTCAAGAGAGTCCAAATCTACTCAAAAACTGACTTGAATTTAATTGGACTAATCCGAGTTAATCCAATTTGTGTGTAACATACGTAAGATCAATTATTTGGAAAAACAAATTGAGAAGACAGTAGTTCAAACCTGATCTATATCTAAACCATTCTACATATTTTTATGCTCCACAATCACATCATCCATTCATCCAGGGGACCAATATATGCAATCAATTCTATTTGGAAATTTTGTTTTTGTTTGGAAAAATCGATACCTCTCATGTCATCCATTGTCGCGTGCGTGTGGTAGAAATTCTTGTAGACTTTTAAAAATAAATAAATAAAAATATATAAAAGAGAATTAATTTGTAGCAATTGAGATTCTAAAAAATTTGTGAACCAATAGTTTTAGGATCAGAGTAAATTTCCATTCTAAATTCTTTGGAATTGAATCGAACTCGGTCACCGAGTAAATTAATATTGGGAAAAAAATAATAATGGACACATTCAAATAATTAATTGGTGTTGTTTTCATGTTGTTCACTCACATCGACATCTGTTTACCCTACCGTATCATTCACATACATCTTATAAATTTTGAAAATTTATTTCACTTCAAACACTTTTTTCTTGGAAAAAAAAAGAACTACATTAATTGTATGTTATATTTTAATTAGTTATTTGTAAAGAATTTAGGTTATTAATAATAATGTTTTTCATTCTTCAAGTTTAATTTTTAATTTCTTTAAATTTTAAATTTTTAACTATATAATTGTCTTGATTTTTAAGTTGTAGTCATTTTATCATGATGTTTGTAATTTTCTATATTATTATCTTTTATTAATCTCTTCAATTTTTGCTACTGGACATGATTTGTAAGCTTTGAAAATGCTTATATATGGTATGTATTTGACATGTGTTTATCACTAACTAGCTAGTATAAAACATCGTGACAAGTCACTAAATAATTTTTGTTGAAAATTAAAGAATCGGACGAGGGGACCATTTTATATATATTATGGGTATTATCAGATACTTTACAAATATTTGAGACAATATTCATTATTGAATAAGTTTCTTTTTTCATTCTAATTATTATAACTTTTTTTTGCTTGTCATTTTACAAGGGTTGAACATGTTGATCTCATTGCACCTAAAACTCAATGCAGTTATTGATTTAAGATTTATGGATGCCATTATAAAAATAGTACTTCATCAATGTCACACCATCTAAAATATTCTTGTCTGAACTCTCCCATTAGAGAGAATAAAAATCTTGGGAATAATAAATCACCATCACACACTGGAGTTAGGATGGATGGTAAATGATATAGTCCTCAAGTGTTAGGATAATATGATCGTGAAAAATTAAAGGCGATGATTTCCAATTTGTTTATCCAGTGTGAATTGCCATTCAAGGTTATAGAGCATTCGGCATTTGTTAAACTTTTGGGTTATTTAGAGCCTAGACACACTTTGCCATCCCGAACCACCTTCCAAAAAGAGTGTATTAGTTTATACAAGGAGGATAAGCAAAAGTTGAAGGCATTGTTGGTTAGTCAAAGAGTTTATTTGACCACCGATATATGGACATCGGTGCAAAACAAGAATTATATTTGTGTTACAAGCCTTTTATATTGATCAAAGTTGGGTATTACACAAGAAAATTATAATGTTTTTCAAGATTTCTAATCATAAGGGTGAGACCATTGCTTGGATATTAGAGTCTTGCTTAATGGATTAGGAGATTAACTGCCTTTGTACGATCACCATGGATAATGCCTCCTCTAATGATGTTGCTATTGATCATGTGAGGAGGAACATAAGAGATAATGAGTTCACAATTTTGGGAGGAGAGTTCATACATGTGCGATGTGCTTCACATATTTTAAACCTCATTGTATGTGATGGTTTAAAAATTATTCATGACACTGTAAATAAGATTAGAGAAGCAATAAGATTTGTGAGGTCCTCACTGGCAAGGCTTGATATGTTTAAAACGTGTGCAAACGAGCTGAATATTGTGTGTGAAAAAATTGTGTCTAGATGTTCCTACTAGATGGAACTCAACATACCTAATGTTTAGTATTGCTGAAAAATATGGAAGAGCTTCTGTACTAATGGGAGTGAAGGAGTCACAGCTTTTGGCGCCTCCATTTGAAGATTGGCAAATGACTCGTATTTTATTAAGTTTCTAAAAGTTTTTTATGATGCCAATTTGAAAATCTCTAGCTCATTGTATGTGACCTCTTGATGGGAACCAAAGTGGGTCTTGCCTTAAAGATCTTTTGCAAGTTCCAGATGGGTCAATCACAAGATCAAGAGCCAAGAGGATCAATGAGGCGATACAATCCACTTGGGACGACTCAAGCAAGAGCCCAACTTGTTTACTTCATTTAAAGGACATATTTTATTTGTTTAGAATAATTATATTTATTATGAGAAAGACTTAAGGGGGCCACCTATTCAGGGGCAAGTTGGGAAATTTATTATTTTTTTTGTACTAGGATTTTTGAGAAGGCCTTGTATTTTGGCCAAGGGCTTATTTGGAAAGTAACTTTTTAGGAACTAGGGTTTCAAGAGGTTACTGTAGATGAATTACTGTAGCGCCGTACTGTAGACTTGGCACTGTTCACTCAGGGGTATTTTTTGAAGATAGGGCAATATTTTGGCTAGGGTTTAATTAGGTTTTAGTTTAAATACTCTTTGTTGCCTCATGTTAACAAGTTTATGAAATTTGATGAATTTGTTCATTGTGAGTTGAGTTTTACTCTTCTTATTCTTAATTGAACTTTTGAACTTATCAAAGGTAAATCACAACTTTTGTGGCGTTCCTCCTTTGTAATATGGGTTCTTGAGACGGGTTTTTCAACGGGTATAGATTTTAATATAATCTAGGTTCTTGAAACGAGTTCTCATCGGGTCTAGATTTTGCATCCTTGACTTGATTTTGGCTTTCTTGGGGTGTTTTCAAACTGATTGTGGGTTCAAGGGATTTCATTCCCGCGGGTTCATATCATTTGGTATCAGAGCAAGGTTTCCAATCAGGTCTGATTCTATATTTTAATTCTAGCATCATTTAATTTAATTCTAGGGCTTCATTGTTCTAGGGTTGCCAAAAAAAGAAAAAATAGAAACAAAAAGTAGGTTGCCGAAACTCTTAGGATTTTGGGTTTGGCTGAAACTTGCATCACCTAGGGTTTCAAAATTCTAGGGTTTCCCTGCATCTCTAAGTTTATCTTTTGCTTGGAGTGCCGTTCCATTGATTATCTTCTACTTCGTTGTCGTGCTTGAATGCAATTGCTTGATTTTCACAATTGAATATTGCTATTTGTGACTGAATTAGAGAAAATAAAGGAAAAGAAAAGAAAATAAAATTCGAAAAAAAAAAAAAAAAAGAAGAAGAAAAGAGAATGTAGCATATTTAAAGTTGCTACATAGTTACAACAAAGAGAAAGAAAGTATTTGTTGATTGAGCTTTTATAATCATAGGAGTTGATTACATCTTTCTAGTTGGTATCTTATTTTATAATTACTCTTTCCCTCGTATAAATTCCTTGAGTCTCGTGTCATTTTATTCATTCCTTGTTTCTTTGATCTATATTACTGGTTGGAATAATACAAGGTTGTATTGTCTTGATTTAGTTCAACTAGTTCTTAAAGAACTTGAACGGGAAAACTATTGAGGTAAAAGGCAAGAGAGTGCGAGACTATTATCCGGAAAAAGCCATTAAGAGTAGTGACACACGAGTGGAGTGCCATTATTCGAGTATAAACACGTAAGGGAGTGTGTGAGGTTTTCCACTAACATTGTTTTTGTGCAGCATATTATGATGTCTCATAGAAGTGACTCATCACCAAAGGGTGTGTGGCAGATAACTCATCGTTTGTGTTGCAAACCATGCAACAACAGTTTGAGCGGTTGAACTTGGTGTTGGGTGAAGTGAGGGATAGTATGGATAATCAAGAAGCAGTGATTAGAAATCTGCAAGGTGTGAGAGATAGGAGGCGACGTGAGTCTAGTGTTAAAAATGGGTATGAGAAAGAAGAGTATGGTGATGCTCTAGTCACTAGGCGTGCGCTCAATACACAAATTAAGATGGATGATACAGAGCAACAGAGTGAGAATATTTTTCATACTAGATGCCACATCAACAACAAGGTATGTAGTATGATCATTGATTTGAGGAGTTGTATTAATTTGGCTAGCACTACTTTAGTTGAGAAATTGAATTTACGTACCTTGAAACACCCTAGACCATACATGTTGCAATGGTTGAGTGATTGTGAGGAGGTTAGGGTAAATAAGCAAGTGTTAGTATCTTTTTCAATTGGGAAATACCAGGATATGGTCCTTTGTGATTTAGTGCCTATGCATGCTGGTCTTATTTTGTTGGAGAAGCCATGGCAGTATGATAGGAAGATGATCCATGATAGGTTAAGGAACATGTACAGTTTTGAAAATGATGGAAAAACAATCAAACTTGCTCCTTTAACTCCAACACAGGCCCATGGGGACCAACTAAAATTGAAAAGTGAGATTGAGCAAAAAAGTAAAAGTGAGAATGAGATGGAGGAAAAAAGAAATAATGAGACTGAAAAAGAGAGAGAGAGAAAAATGAGGGAGAAAAAATATGGGGGTGAGGCTGAAACCTCAAGAAAAAAAAAGAATGAGTTGCAAAAATATTGTGAGGCCGAGAGTTCAAAAAAAGAGGAGAGTGGAAGAAAAAGAGAGCGTGAAACAGAAAAAAAGAGTGAGAGGAAAAAAAAGAATGAGGCTAAAACATCAAGAGAAAGAAAGAGTGAAAAGAAAAATAGAGAGGTGGCTGAGAGTCAAGAAAAAAGAGTGGCACCACAAGAGGAAAAAGAAAAAGAGATTGCAGAGAGAAACAAAAAGACAAAAGAGAGTTTTTATGCTAAGGCAAGCTTTTATACTAACGAATTTAACGACTCTTTGCCTAGTGTTGTTGTTTCTTTGTTGCAGGGATATGAGGTCATGATTCCTAGCAGTGTGTTTAGTGGGTTGCCACCTATTAGGGATATAGAGCACTACATTGATTTTGTGTCAGGTGCGACAATCCCTACCCGACCTTTCTTTGAAGAACATGAGTCATTGACACACTTAAAGGGACAAGATAAGTTGTTGACTAGAATGCGTGCTAAGCGAGAGGATTGCTTTGAGACTTTTCCTCATGTATTCAAGTACACACAAGGTATGGAAAATTTTGTAGTTGATGCTTTAGCAAGAAGGTATGTCCTTG
Organism: Juglans regia; assembly: GCF_001411555.2. NCBI lineage: Eukaryota > Viridiplantae > Streptophyta > Magnoliopsida > Fagales > Juglandaceae > Juglans > Juglans regia. The sequence goes on along the minus strand of NC_049913.1, from coordinate 16,559,642 downwards.
TCTTCATTTTAGATGCAAAATTGTTAAGACTTGAATATGATAAGGAATTGCATGCTAATGATGATGACTTTGCTAGTGTGTATGGAACATGTGAGAAAGCATCATTTGGTAAGTTCTATAAACTAGATTGGTATTTGTTTAGAAAGAATAGATTTTGTGTGCCTACTAGTTTTATGCGTAAGTTGCTTGTGTGTGATGGACATGGTGGTTTGTTGGGTGACCTTGGTGTAAGGAAGACTTTTGTTGTGTTGCATGAACATTTTTGGGAATATCATTTGCCATTCAATGACGTGTTGCATGGACGTTTGTGGAAGTATGATTTTTTATTCATTAATGTGTTGCATGAATGTTTGTGGAAGTATCGTTTGCCTTTCATTGAAGTGTTACATGAACGTTTGTGGAAGTATCATTTCTCATTCATTAACATGTTGCATGAACATTTGTGGGACTATTGCTTGCCATTCATTGACGTATCGTATGAACGTTTGTGGAAGCATCATTCGTCATTCATTAACGTATTGCATGAACATTTGTGGAAGTATCATTTTTCATTCATTGATGTGTTGCATGAATGTTTGTGGGAGTACCATTTGCCATTCATTGACGTATAGCATGAACGTTTGTGGAAGCATCATTTGTCATTCATTAACGTGTTGCATGAACATTTGTGGAAGTATTACTTGCCATTCATTGAATTTGGATATAATTGGAGTGGTAATTTTGGTGTAAGGAAAGATTTAGATTTGTTTCATGAACGTTTGTGGGAATATCATTTGCCATTCATTGAATTGTTACATGGACGTTTCTGAAAGTATCATTTGCCCTTATTTGAGTGTGCATATAAAATCATCCATACTATTATTTCTTATTCTCCGTTTGAAATTGTTTATGGTTTTAATCCACTTACTCCTTTAACTTTGATGCTTTTGCTTGTTAATGATAGGCGTAGTTTGAATCAACATTTTCAAATTCTTGAGAAAATTAATAAAAATGCATATAAAATGGATCTCTCAGGTATGTATCATGTTTCTGCTATTTTAAATGTTAGTAACACTTTTCCCTTTGATCCAGGTAGAGATTCGAGGTCGAATCCTTTTGAGGAGAGGGGAAATAATGGTAACCAAAGTGGGTCTAGTCTTAAAGATCTTTTGCAAGTTCCAGATGCATCAATTACAAGATCAAGAGCCATGAGGATTAATGAAGCGATACAATCCACTTGGGACGACTCAAGCAAGAGCCCAACTTGTTTACTTCATTTAAAGGACATATTTTATTTGTTTAGAATAATTATATTTATTATGAGAAAAACTTAAGGGGGCCACCTATTCAGGGGCAAGTTGGGAAATTTATTATTTCTTTTGGACTAGGATTTTTGGGAAGGCCTTGTATTTTGGCCAATGGCTTATTTGGAAAGTTACTTTTTAGGAACTAGGGTTTCAAAAGGTTACTGTAGCCGAATTACTATAGCGCCATATTGTAGACGTGGCACTGTTCACTCAGGGGAATTTTTGGAAGATAGGGCAATATTTTGGCTAGGGTTTAATTAGGTTTTAGTTTAAATACTCTTTGTTGCCTCATGTTAACAAATTTATGAGATTTGATGAATTTGTTCATTGTGAGTTGAGTTTTACACCTCTTGTTCTTAATTGAACTTTTGAACTTATCAAAGTTAAATTACAACCTTTGTGGCATTCCTCCTTTGTAATCTGGGTTCTTGAGACGAGTTCTTCAACGGGTCTAGATTTTAATATAATCTAGGTTCTTGAAACGAGTTCTCATCGGGTCTAGATTCTCTCCATCTTTGACTTGATTTTGGCTTTCTTGGGAAGTTTTCAAACTGATTGTGGGTTCAAGGGATTCCATTCCCGTGGGTTCATATCACCTCTAATATGTTATTTCAACAAAATTGTAAAATTGAGAAGACTTTGAACAACATGGTTCAGAGTGAGGATGGCTTCTATTATGAAACTTAAGTTTGATAAATATTGGGAGAAAACATATAGGATGAACATGATTGTTTATGTAGCTTTTGTCATTGACCCTCGATATAAGATTACAACATTGTCATATTGGTTAAAAAGGTGCAAAAGAGATGAATGCAGAGATAAAATTGAGGCCAAAGTAAGATTGCTCATGAATCGTTTGATTGAGCAATACCCCAATGATATGAACCCGCGGGAATGAAATCCGTTGAACCCACAGTCAATTTGAAAACATCCGAAGAAAGCCAAAACAAGTCAATGGATGGAGAATCCAGATCCGATGAGAACTCGTTTCAAGAACCTAGATTATATTAAAATCTAGACCCGTTGAAGAACCCGTCTTAAGAACCCAGATTACAAAGGAGGAACGCTACAAAGGTTGTGATTTACCTTTGATAAGTTCAAAAGTTTAATTAAGAACAAGAGGAGTAAAACTCAACTCACAATGAACAAATTCATGAAATTTCATAAACTTTATAAACTGATTAAAATGAGGCTACATAGAGTATTTAAAGCAAAACCTAATGAAACCCTAGCCAAAATAAAACCCCCCATCTTCCAAAAGTGCCCCTGGATAAACAGTGCCGCGGCTACAGTGCGCACTACAATAACTCGGCTACAGTAACCCTAACCCTAGTTCAATAAAATAATAACTTTTCCAACATGCCCTTGCATAGGCCCCCTTACGTGCTTCCCATAATAAACTCAATTATTCTAAATTTATAAAATAAGTTCTTTAAATGAATTAAATAAGTTGAAACCCTTCAAGACCCCAAAGCCTTTAAGTCTTGTCTTTGCCCTCTTCCATAGCTGATCAATTGAATCAAAACTAGATCTTCATCCCTCAAGCCCTATCTTGAATGTTGGGCTCTTGCTAAACTCGTCCCAAGTGGATTGCATCAATCCTTGCATTGTCTCTTTGATCTTCTTGGCCCATCTGGAAGTTACAAATGATCTTTAAGACTAGGCGCATCTTGGTTTCCATCATTCCCCCTCTCCTCAAAAGGATTCGACCTCGAATCTCCACCTGGATCAAAGGGAAAGTGGTTAGTAACATTGAAAATAGTAGAAACAGGATACTTATCTGGAAGATCCATTAGATATGCATTTTTATTAATTTGTTCAAGAATTTGGAATAGTCAATCCAAGCTACTCCTATCATCAACTGGTGAAGACTTTAAATCTAAAATAGGAAATGGATTAAGTTTATAAACAATTTCAATTGGTGAAAATTTAGCAGTGGCATGAACACTCCAATTATATGTAAACTCAATGAATGGCAAACAATACTCCCACAAATGTTCATGAAGCACATCTAAAGTCTTTCTCGAACCAAAATGACCACTGCAATATGCAAACTCAATGAATGGCAGATGATACTCTCGTAAACGTTCATGCAACACATCTAAAATCTTATTTTCACCAAAATGACCACTCCAATTATATCCAAACTCAATGAAACGCAAATAATACTCCCGCAAACATTCATGCAACACGTCAATGTATGGCAAATGATACTCCCACAACTGTTCATGCAATACATCAATGAATGACAAATAATATTTCCACAAACGTTCATGCAACACGTCTTTGAATGGCAAATGATATTCCCACAAACATTCATGCAACACAACAAAAGTCTTCCTTACACCAAGGTTACCCAACAAACCACCATGTCCATCACACACAAGCAACTTACGCATAAAACTAGTAGGCACACAAAATCTATTCTTTCTAAACAAGTACCAATCTAGTTTATAGAACTTACCAAATGATGCTTTCTCACATGTTCCATACACACTAGCAAAGTCATCATCATTAGCATGCAATTCCTTATCATATTCAAGTCTCAACAATTTTGCATCTAAAATGAAGACAATGACATACCTTCTTGCAAAAGTATCAACCACAAAATTTTCCATACCTTGTGTGTATTTGAATACATGAGGAAAAGTCTCAATACAATCTTCCCGCTTAGCACGCATTCTAGTCGACAACTTACCTTGTCCCTTTAAGTGTGTCAAGAACTCATGTTCTTCCAAGAAAGGTCGGTTAGGAATTGTCGCACTTGGCACAAAATCAATGTAGTGCTCTATCTCCCTAATGGGTGGCAATCCACTAAACACACCGCTAGGAATCACGACCTCATATCCCTGCAACAAAGAAACAACAACACTAGGCAAAGAGTCGTTAAATTCGTTATGATAAAAGTTTGCCTTAGTATAAAAACTCACTTTTGTCTTTCTATTTGTCTCTGCAATCTCTCTTTCTTTTTCCTCTTGTGGCTCAACTCTTTTTTCCTTTCACTCTTTTTTTTTTTCTGTCACTCTCTTTTTCTTCATCTTTTTATGTACTCTCGACCTCACAATTATTTTTCAACTCATTCTCCCTTTTGCTTGAGGTCTTAGTCTCACCCTCTTCTTTTTTCTCTCTCATTTTTCTCTCTTTCTCCATTTCGGTCTCATTACTTCTTTTCTTCTCAATCTCACCTTCACTCTTGCTTTTCAGCTCAATTTCACTTCCACTCTCACCTTCACTCTTGCTTTTTAGCTCATTCTCACTTTCACTCTTGCTTGTCTGCTCAATCTCCTTTTCACTTTTTCTTTTGTGATCACTCTCACTTTTACTCTTTTTTTTTTTATCACTCTCATTTTCACTCATTCTTTTTTGATCAACCTCACTTTTCCTCTTCAATTGATCCCCATGGACCTGTGTTAGAGTTAAAGGAGCAAGTTTGATTGTTTTTCCATCATTTTCAAAACTGTACATGTTCCTTAACCTATCATGGATCACCTTCCTATCATACTGCCATGGCTTCTCCAACAAAATAAGACCAGCATGCATAGGCACTAAATCACAAAGGACTATATCCTGGTATTTCCCAATTGAAAAAGATACTAACACTTGCTTATTTACCCTAACCTCCTCACAATCACTCAACCACTGCAACATGTATGGTCTAGGGTGTTTCAAGGTACGTAAATTCAATTTCTCAACTAAAGTAGTGCTAGCCAAATTAATACAACTCCTCAAATCAATGATCATACTACATACTTTATTGTTGATGTGGCATCTAGTATGAAAAATATTCTCACTCTGCTGCTCTGTATCATCTATCTTAATTTTTGTATTGAGTGCATACCTGGTAACAAGTGAATCACCATAGCCTTCATTCTCATACCCATTTTCAACACTAAACTCAGGACGCCTCCTATCTCTCCTGCCATGAAGATTTCTAATTACCACATCTTGATGATTCATCCTATCCCTCACTTCACCCAACACCAAGTTCAACTCCTCAAACTGTTGTTGCATGGCTTGCAACACAAAGGACGACTTCCAACACAAAGGATGAGTTATCTGCCTTCCCTTGAACCCACAATCAATTTGAAAACACCCGAAGAAAGCCAAAATCAAGTCAATGGATGGAGAACCCAGACCCGATGAGAACTTGTTTCAAGAACCTAGATTATATTAAAGTCTAGACCTGTTGAAGAACCCGTCTCAAGAACCGAGATTACAAAGGAGGAACGCCACAAAGGTTGTGATTTACCTTTGATAAGTTCAAAAGTTCAATTAAGAACAAGAGGAGTAAAACTCAACTCACAATGAGCAAGTTCATCAAATTTCATAAACTTCATAAGCTGATTAAAATGAGGCTACATAGAGTATTTAAAGCAAAATCTAATGAAACCATAGCCAAAATAAAACCCCCCATCTTCCAAAAGTGCCCCTGGATAAACAGTGCCGCAGCTACAGTGCGCACTACAGTAACTCGGCTACAGTAACTCTAACCCTAGTTCAATAAAATAATAATTTTCTCAACATGCCCTTGCATAGGCCCCCTTAAGTGCTTCCCATAATAAACTCAATTATTCTAAACTTATAAAATAAGTTCTTTAAATGAATTAAATAAGTTGAAACCCTTCAAGAGCCCAAAGTGTAACAGCCCGCTAGAAATTCATTGGTGGAGTTTCTATTGACTTTAGGAATCTCGTGAAAACCCCATAAGTTTTTACGAATCGACCAATCGCATAGGTTTTAGTCTGTCAACATAGTCAGTGTTATCACTCACTATGGTGCTAGAAATATGAGTTTTATTTATTAGAGGTTGTTAGAAGTGTCAGAATGCATTATGGTCTACGCCATTAGACTCAGTGGATTATTTAGGATTTTATGGTTCAATAGCCTATTTTCATAATTCCGGACGAAATGTCTGTTAGAAATTGTGAAATTATTTTTATGGGTACTTTGAGGTTGAATTTCGGTAAAATATTTTCACTATAGGTTAATGTGAATATTTATGAATTTTTAGTGTTAAGTTTATGATTCACTTTTTCAGAGTGAATAGTAACCTCAGTAAGCGCACCAATTGCAGTGTTTCAAAATTACAGTGTGGAATGTCCAAATTAGATTAGAGAAGTTTTATTTGGACACTTGGCAAGATCTTAACCACACTTAGTGAATAATTGTAGACACTTGGCACCATGAGGAACGTTTGTTGGATTTGAAGGAATCAAGGTGTGAGATCATGTCACTTAAGCAAAACTTTGTTTCATCTGCTCAACCAAATTGTGCCAGACCAAAGTGGGTTTCCATCCTCGTAAAACCCTAAATGGTGGAAATCCAATTGAAAGTTCAAAAGCTTGGTTGAAATCGAAACCCTAAACGGTTTTCCCAAACCCTAAAGTTGGCCTCTAAACCCTTTCTAATCTGATTTCTAGCATTGTGTATAATCACTTGATTAAATCACTTCCACATGCTATTAATCCTTCAAATTTGTGTTTGAACATCATTATCCAACCTTTCTAACCTTGAAAAATTGATTGGGCCAAGTGATATTGGATTTGGGCTTGATAGCAACCCAAACCCTCTTTAAACCCCAAAATTTAGACCCATTTGGTTTAGGCCCATTAAGGCCCACGAAATTGGTCACCATTAGCATTGCTTCATGGCTAAGTTTTGTACCCCCACTTGGCTGGCCAGATCTGTACAAGAAGGGCCTAGAAGGTTTTTGAAATACAAAGGTAAAAGGCCACCTCACTCTTTCACTCTTACACTCCACTTTGAGAAAAGATCTTGGACTGATTTTTATGAGAAGAAAAGGCCAACACTCAACCTTTCCTTCAGTCCTATCACTTTCCATAACTTGTGTAAGAGGCTCTTCAGTCCACTTCCCACGAAAAGCAACTCTCATTTACACTTTTTCTCCATAGAACACAAAAGACACTCTCGGACAGTTTTTCTTACCTCTTTTGAATGCCTGTTTCGAAGCTTTTTTAAGTGTTTTCTCACAAAGTTTCCTTCATGAAAGTTATTTATTTTGGAGTCTAGTTTACGTGGATATCTTATTTGTTCCATTTTGATATCATTTGATTGGTAAAAAGTCGTTTAGATCCCAAAAAGGTCATTCTGGGCGATAAACTGAAAAGTGTGTTATATTTTGGAGTTTTTGACCAAGCTAATGAATAGATCTTGGTCCGAAATTTTTATGGAGTACTGTTAACATGTGTATATGATTATTGGTTGAGGATTTTTTGCATGATTAAAAGTTTTGGTGAAATATTTTCTTAGGTCTAGAAACTTAGAAACTGGAAGAGGAAAAACAGTTTTTGTTTAGAGAAAGTTTAAATCTTTTATGGTTTAATGTTATTCCAATGGCTTTGATATTTTTATTGGAAGATCCTAAGCCTCTTATATACATGTTAGAATATTATTTTGATGATATTTGATTTTAGTTTCGAAGATATGAAATTTTATGAAAGGAGATATTTAGTTAGGCCAAAGTGATGTTCTTGGCTAAATTTATGTTTTGGTTGATGTTTACCCATGTGATCTTGAGTTTGAAGCTTGGATCTATTTTAGGACACCTTTTTAAACCATGTGATGTTTTGGTTTGAAGATCACATCTTATAAGTCATGGATCAAGAGGTTGATCAAAATAAGTTAGAAACAAAATTCTGTTTTGAACTTAGAAGAAAAACCAAAAAGTTCAAGTATGGTTTTAGTGATTTTGATGACTTTTGTTCATGATTCCTAACATGATTATTCTTAGGAATACGTTATGAGTATAGTAGAAGAAAAAGTTTGGTTTAATCATGAGTTTTGAGATTTCAAAGAATTACAACAAAAATCAAAAGAAATAGCCTTGGTAAGTTTCGGCCCTATAGAGTTTTAATTGTTGTGTTTAGTTTTAAATTTTTCTGAATTGATATTTGAGTTTAGAAGAAAATTTACATAAGGTGTATAAATTTTGGTGATTTTTGAAGTTATGATGCAAAATCTTTAAGTTAGGGGTAAAATGGTAATTTTACTCTAAGTTGATATTTCTCCATATTCCTAATTGTTAGTGATTAAGTTATAATTTTTAGAAATCACTACTTTCAGTTTCTCGTGATCGCACTTGAGTTTTGTCTCGAAGCGCAAAGATCGAGGTAAGTTATTATTTAACTTACTATCAGTTTAATGTATATGAGTGATAAGTAAGGGAACTAAAGTGTATGTATGCATGTTATCATATGTGTCATGCCAAGTCATTACATATTTATCTGTTACACAGAATTTATTCTGTCATGAATTATTCATCTGTTACACAAGATATTATGTCACGTGTTGCTATACATTGCTAGTATGTCATGTTAAGTATGCCATCTGTTACATGTATTTCATGTCACGTAATATTCACTGGCACATGTTACGCCATGTTAAGAAATGTTGTCTATTATATGGTATGCCATGTTACGAAATGTTGCATGTTACAGTATGCCAT